>NW_006408546.1:17289180-17290276 GCF_000296735.1 Chrysochloris asiatica | reverse complement strand
ATGAAGTACAGCCAGAATGCTTCTGAGAAGCCAGGATGGCAAGACTTTATCTCTCATACTTTGGACACATTATCAGGAGGGATCAATCCCTGGAGAAGGATATTATGCTTGGTAAAGTAGCGGGTCAGCAAAAAAGAAGAAAGACCCCCAATGAGATAGATTGGCACACTAACAGTAGCAATGGGCCCAAGCATAACAATTTTGGGGATGGTACAGGACAGAGTAGTGTTTCCTTCTTTTGTGCAGAGAGTCGCTATGAATCGGAACTGCATATATTGACAGCACATAACAACAACAACCAGCCAACCTCAAGGTCAGCAGTTCAAACCCACCAGTCACTCCTCAGAATCCCTATACAGGGTCGCGATGATTCAGAACCGACTGGAAGGCACTTAACAACAACAATAACAATAGCTAACTACAGCAAGCCTGTTTTCATGTGTTTAATGTCTGCTTCAATGTCCTCATTGGTAAAGTGTCTGTTCATTTCCTTTGCCCATTTTGTAATTGGATTGTTTTTGTTGTTGTTGTTGAGTTGATGAAACTTTCTATTTATTTTATAAATTATACAGATATTTTGGTCCTGTAGATTTTTTTCCAGTGTGCCAGTTCTCTTTTTACTCTTTTGATAAAGTATTTTGATGAGTGTAAGTATTTAACTTTTAGGTTCCAGTGTTCTCATTTGTCTTATACGATTTGTACATTTGTAGTTGTGTTTGCTACTCTATTTCTGAAAAAATTAGATCCCAGAGTTTTTTCTGTATTCATTTTCTAGGTTTAAACTTAACATTTTGATCTTTGAGCCATTTTGAGCTGGTTTTCATGTATGGTGTAAACTATGGATCCTGTTTCATTTTTCTACAAATGGACATCCTGTTTTTCTAGCACCATATATTAAATAGACAGTTTCTTCCACATTGAGCAGTCTTTGATCTCTTGTCAAATATCACCTTTCCATAGATGAATGGATTTATTTCCAGATTCTCAATTCTATTCCATTGATTGCATCTCAATGTCAAGAAAACAAAAATCCTCACCACTGGACCAATAAACAACATTCTTATCAATGGAGAAAAGATTGAAGTTGTCAAGGACT
>NW_006408546.1:17287292-17288605 GCF_000296735.1 Chrysochloris asiatica | reverse complement strand
GCATGGGGTCACTATGAGTCGGTTCAGACTCGATGGCACCTGACAACAACAACAAATGTGTCTGGCGTTGGACCAGTACCAATGAAACTGTATAGTTATTATTTTGAGATCAGAGAGTGTAAGGCTCTGACTTTGTTCTTCCTAACTACATTTTATTAAAAGAGCTATCTTACATTTTTGAAGCATCTTTCAGTTTCTATGGCACTTTCATATCAGTTATCTTGTCAATCTTGGTAAGAGCCAAGAAGGGAGGACAGGTTTTATTAAAATCCAATTGACAGGTAAGGAAACTAAGTCATAAAGAGGTTAATTGATTCCCCCATGGTCACCTGGGTAGTTAATGACAGAGGTAGGAATCCATCACAGTCCCCTAAGCTGTTTCCCAGAGCTTCTCCCTATCCCTTTGGGACTTACATTTATTGAAGATATTGGAATTTCCAAAGGCAGGAGAAATCCCTGGTGTCCAGGAACTCCTAGTGAGGTCCACTCAAATTTAGAAGACTTCTTTTGAAAACAGAAAGCAGGAGCTCTGGAAAAGAGCAAAAACCTCAGCCAGACCCTGAAGCCTTTTGCTGTTACTTGGGAAGAGGACCCTCGTTGTGAAGAGGAGGAGGAGTAAGAAGAATTTTTTTAAGTCTGATTCTAATCTCAGAATAGGAAAAAGAAAGAGAAAAAGGCCATGCCCTCTTCTTGTGTTATTCCTTGAGCTAAGGTTAAGTCCCTGGGTAGATAAATAGTTAAGTGCTCAGCTACTACTCAAAAAGTTGGTGGTTTGGTTCCCCTCTCTCTCTTCTTCTGCGCTGCCTACGGAGGAAGCGGCCATCTCGACCAGCATCATGGCTTCCCTCAGACCCCTGATGAAGCCCAAGATCATCAAAAAGAAGACCAAGAAGTTCATCCTGCACCAATCAGATCATTATGTCAAAATTAAGTGTAACTGGTACAAGTCCAGAGGCATTGACAACAGGGTGCGGAGAAGATTTAAGGGCTAGATCTTAATGCCCAACATTGGTTATGGGAGAAACAAGAAGACAAAACACATGCTGCCCAGTGTCTTCCGCAAGTTCCTGGTCCATAATGTCAAAGAGCTGGAGGTGCTGCTGATGTGCAACAAATCTGACTGTGCAGAGATTGCTCACAATGTTTCCTCCAAGAACTACAAACACATCATGGAAAGAGCAGCCCAGCTGGCCATCAGAGTCACCAATCCCAATGCCAGGTTGTGCAGAGAAGAAAATGAATAGATAGTCTGTTTTCAAGTTTTATTTGTGGTAAATAAAACCATAAAAGTGCAAGCAAACAAACAAAAAAAA
>NW_006408546.1:17283986-17284501 GCF_000296735.1 Chrysochloris asiatica | reverse complement strand
CTTTCTCCAGTGACTGGTCCCTCCTGACAATATGTCCGCAGTATGAGAGACAAAGTTTGGCCATCTTGGCCTCCAAGGAGCACTCTGGCTGCACTTCTTCCAAAAATTCATGTTAATGTTTAGAATAAAGATTTAGATTTGCATTTTCTGTTTATTAGTGAAAAGAATTAGGTTATAGATCAGCATGTATAAGAGAATCCCTTTGATATTGATCTGCACACCTGTAATCCTGAGCCATCTTCAGGCACATGCCTTAGAGGATATTTCCAAAATGGTATTGATGGTGGTTTCTGATTATTGTTGTTGTTTTGAAGTGCTGTCGAGTCAGTTCCAACCCATAGCGACCCTGTATAGGGTTTCCGAGAAGTGGCTGGTGGATTTAAAATGTTGCCCTTGCTGTTCAAACCAACCTTGAAGTCCAGCACATTAACCCATAGGGCCACACACAAGGGCTCCTCTCTGCTGATGTTGTTATTGTCGTTGTTAAGTGCCGTCAAGTCAATTCCAACCCATAG
>NW_006408546.1:17275081-17283886 GCF_000296735.1 Chrysochloris asiatica | reverse complement strand
GATTCTACCCCTTAGCTGCTATGAAAGTAAGCTCATTCAAAGTACTGTTTCCAGGCCCTTACTTTGCACCAAATGTCAACTGGGGAAACACATCTTCCAATGGACAGATCAGCATGTTTATCTTAAATGAAATGCATCTCCCTCAGCCAATACCTGGCCCAATTTGCCCAGATATACTCAGATGGGCTTCAATGTCATGTTGGCTTGGGGAGAGCTACCCCTCCTCTCTTCATGAATATCTCTTCCTGCTCTCCCCTTCCTTGTCTGTCATGTCCACACTGGGATGTCTTTCTAATTGACTGGGATCTGTGGGGAGTCCTGGGATAAAGGTAACATAAAGCTGGGTAGGGAAAACGTGAGAAAGGAAGCAGAACGATGATAGGAAAGGATTAAAGTGCCATGGGATAGCGGGTTGGCTGACTACGGATAAGGGGTATGGAGGAGTCAACGGGCAAAGTTCTAGGATGTCTATATTCCAGGTCGTTCCTATGTTAAAAGCTCTGTACAGTTATACAGAAAACCAACAAATCAGCCTGCTTCTCTGGACCTCCATAGGATACTAGACTTTTCCCAGGCTCTGAGGGGCAGGCAGGTGAAAGAAAGGGGTAGCTGCTGCTCCTCCACCTGTGTGATCTTGAGCCAGTTTCTTAACCTCTTTGGACCCTTTTTTGTCAACTGGGTAAAATAATCCTTGCCTACCTCTCAAGGTTGTCTTGCGTCTTCAAGGAGTTAGTGGATGTCACAGCCCAAGACCTGGTAGTGTTTACTATATGCTAATGTGAAGTGTGTATTTATAAGGACAGTGTTGTAGACAACCCATATTTTTCCTCTGCCCTCTTTCTAATGGTGTTTCAGATTTGTTCAGAGGACCACCCAGTTCCAGAGGGGTACTATGGTATTCCATAACAACTGCTGTGGGTTTGGAATACCTTACATTGGCCCAGAAAACCATCTTGTGTTTGAAGGAGGGGTCTCTCATGCTCTCCTCTACCCTCACAATGAAGTAGGTAACTGGCAGCTATCTCAACGCCCTGGAGAAACGTGTCTTCAGGAGGATGTCACCTACAAGACACAAGAAGAGCCTGCACTCTTGACAACTTTGTTGAGTCACTGGTAGTTCCTCACCTGGAGCTTGTCTTGTCTCTGAACTTCTAAAGATTGGGAGGCAACAAATATCCCTATTCTCCACGCCTGGTTGAATGGGGTTCTGTTACTTGCAACCAAAAGCATCGTCGCTGCTGATGCTGAGGGCTCCCCTTACCAGTCAGCTTTTGAAGCTGCCCTATGTGCTGGCATACCCTGTCACACCTCCTCCACACACTCCAGGAGATAAGACAATGGCACAGAGGATGGTCAGCATTCCATGTTCATCCCAAGATCAACAGTGACTTCTGCCTACTCCCAACTTGAGATCATGCAATGTCGCCTCCAGTCACTGCCATTTCCATTCCTTTCCCAGGTTCCTGATCCCTGTAAGCCCCAGGCCCTCTCCCTGAAGGGCAGTTTTCAGTTGGGTGTGACCACTTTGCCTCTGCCCAAATCCCTGCCAGACCCCTGGTGACTGCTGGCTCTGAGAATATCAAGTCCAGCCCAGAACTACAGACTCTCAGGTGTCCTCTTGTCATGCAATAAGCACAGGCTGTCTCCTAGTGTCAGTGGTAGTCACTGGAGGTTTTAAGTAGTACAAGACATATGCTTTAGAGCTATATTTTCAGAAAGATCCTACTGGAGGCCATGTGGAGAGTGGATCAGAAAGTGGGCCCAGTCAGCCTGCATCTCAGCCTTCACTCTGCGGTCTGCATGGAAGGATGACACTTCATGGGTCCTCTGTGAAGCCTCTCCCGGCTTTGAGACTGAGTCACCATTTTGAAAGGAATGCTAGATACAGTCTTGAGGTGCTTACCATGTGCCAGGCCCTTCCCAGGCATTTGCTCATTTAATCCATACAACAACTCAGCGGTGTCGGTGTTGTTTTCATTCCCTGTTTACAGACAAGACTCCTAATGCTCAGAGGGTTTAAGTAACTGTCCATGTTCCTCTGGCTGGGAAGAAGCAGAACTTTCAAACAACCCCAGATCTGAAAGTCCCCTTGCTCTTTAAAGTCCAGTGTCAGTATGTGTCCTATAAATTATCCATTAAGAACATCCCATTTCATTGTGCACCAGAGCACAAGTGCTGGCTAATGGGGTTTTCTTGGGAACACCATGTCGGATAAACTTGCACTGGTTAAGTATTCACAAGATGCAGAGCCCTCCCCCAGCTCTGAGGTCTGAGCTGCCCCTTAGACCAGAGGCCTGTCTGGGAAGAGGCCCAAGTGGATACCAAAAAAGAAAGAAAACAAATAAGTCCCTCACCACTGAGTTGATTCCAGTTCATAGTAAACTTGTAAGACAAGGTAGAACTGCCCTGGACGGTTTCCAAAGTTATAAATCCTCAGGGAAACAGATTGCTACATCTTGCTTTGTTGGAGCAGTTGATGGGTTCAAACAACCAATCTTCTGGTTAACAGTCAAGTGCTTTAATCACTGCATGACCAGGACTCCTTACCTACAAATATAGCCCCCAGAAATCCTGAGTCCCCTTGGTCCCTTCTGTCTAAACTCAGAGGTGTTAAAAATGATCCATGGGAGGGGTGGGGGCATTGTATTCAGATCTGTGTTCTCTTGAGGGGTGGGCAGCAGGAGGGTGTGGTTCCAGGAGGCAACAATGCCAAAGAAAACCGAGGCCCTTGTGTGTCCTAGAGATGGGCCCTGAGTAGGCAAGTGGGTCAGACCCTGAGACTAGACATTTGGAAACAGAGGAGGAAGAAGAATGTGTAAGTTCTGTCTCAGACCAGGTTTTCTGGATATCATTAGGGAATCTGACAAGACTCCAGTCTGGACACTCAGTAATATTGTTGAATCTCCGGAAACTGCCATTTTGCTCAGACTCAATTGTCACTCTCTGGGCCATAAGCCGTCCTGCTTTGAAAAGAGGCCTTTAGCTGATTGCTCAAGAATGTGCAATGTGACCCTGTTTCCTCAGGCTCTAACCCTGCTCTGCCTCCCTCTTGAATACCACTGAGAAGGGAGTCTGGCTAAGCCCCCACCACAATTTTCCCCTCCTTGGTTTTAACTTGGTTAATTAAGAAAACAGACTGGAGTTTGGTCTGAAGGAGGCTATTGTGCCCTGCCTCTCAAAAGCAACGGGCATCACTCTAAGAACCAGTTGGCATGGAGACTGAGCTGGGAGGGCGCTTTCAAAATGGGCAATTTAATTGAAAATGATGATTGAGTTTTTAACTAAATGTCACATTCGCATAATTGTGAGGACAGCTAATTGGGCAATTGTTTAGAATCTTTTATTTCTGTTCTCTGCTGCCACTTAATGTATGTGCAAGCATGCACACACAGAGAGAGACACATGGAGTTGCTCACAAAATGAACCAAGTTACTAATCCCATGGTTACCAGGGACCTGCTTGGCTTTAATGCTGGACCATTTGATGATGGTCTGTCAGAATCATCACTTCTAATTGTGTTTAACCCAAGATACAGCCCCTAGAAGTGTCCTCATTCCCCTGCACCCACACAAAGAATATGAGGGTTGAAATGTCAAGTCCCTGTGCTAATGCATGGCCACACTGACAGAGACAAAATCTCCTTCATCAGAGGACTCTGACTTGGGAAAGTTATGACTCTTTTTACATTTTTAAATTCGGAAGTTCTTGGCCTACCCATACATCTAGGTTGGCTTGTGTATCTCTTTATTTTAAACATTAGCCTCCATGTAAAAAAGTAAGTGTTCTCCATCATCTGAAGGAAGACTGCCCTGACTATGTGCAAACTGCAAGATCGGCAGCTCAAATCCACCAGCTCTTCCTTGGAAACCCTGTAGAGTGTCTCTGCGAGTCAGAACAAGCTCGATAACACTAAACAACAAAAATAACAACAATCCTAGATTCTGGTCACATTCTTGATGCCTGAACTGGAACCCAGCTCTTTGGGCTTACTGCTTTAATATATTAGTTTCCACAATGTGATTTTCTTTTTCTTTTTTCTTTTTATAAACATGTTTTCAAAACTCTGGTCTGGATGGACAGTCCTATTTTGCTGAGTTCCTGTGTTAGTTAACTTTACAAGAATGTTGTCACCATCCCCCAACTGTGAGTACTAGCTAGATCAGTATTTTGTCTCTAATAAGCATGGATTCAGGGTAAAGAACATCTAGTCAAATAGATCTGCATTCAGATGCCAGTTCTACTTCCTAGACAGAATGAGATTAATCAACCCCTCTCTAGGAATCATTGTGAGAAGTAACAAAAGTGAGTGTGAAATGTCCAGGCAGTGTTTTTACAATTGTCCTCAGGACTTCATGCACTGGAAAGGCTTATACACCAGACTGGATTGGATACAACAAGGTATGTTTTACTAGACTAGTGGTTCTCAACCACTGTTAGAAGAAAGCAGATACACGCTCAGTAATAACATAGGATATCTGAGCATCAAAATTAGTGAATGTGACCTAATTGGCATATTACCACATGTGGAAGCTAGCATGTTACTGTGATGTTGAAAGCTATGTCACTAGTATTTCAAATTCTAAAAGGATCATGGATGGTGAACAGGTTTCAGCAGAACTTGCAGGCTAAGACAGTTAAGTCCTAGTAAATCTAATTACTTAAGGTGATCTACTTCTGAAAATTAGCCAATCACCACATTACACGTCATAATAGAACCTTGTCCAGCTACCATGCTATCAGGACTCCTGGTGTGGTGGTGTAGAATCAGCACTGGACTGCAAACTACAAGGTCGGCAGTTCAAATATACTAGTTGCTCCTCAGAAATCAATTTGACAGTATTTAACATCAGGAGTCCTGGTGTGGCACTGTTGAATAAGCACTAGATCACAAGGTTGTTTTGAACAGCAAGGTCGATTGTTCAAACTCACCAGAAAGTCCTTGGAAACCCTGTACAGGGTCGCTCTGAGTCAGAACCGACTCGATGGCACTTAACAACAACAACTTGCAATTGTTAGAGGAAGATATTTTATTTCGTGAAGTAAAGGCCAACCCTCTACAAAAGGTCACTATGAGTTGGAACTGACTCGAGGGCATGTAACAACCACAGTTAATCGTTGGAGGAAGATTTTTTTTTTTTTTTGAAGTAAAGAGCTAACAAGGGAAAGGGAGACCTTCAGTGAGGGAACTGGCACAGTAGCCACACGAGGGACTTGAACATCCCAGCAATTGTAAAGATGAGGTAGCACTAAGCAGTCTTTGATTCTATGCCCATAAGAAAGTCATATATCTGAGTAACTAACCGCAACTATCTATCTGTCCATCTGTCTATATAACTGATGTACATAGAACACTGAAACCAGCCTTAGTAAATTTCAAATGACTTTCATGTGTACATGTCAAAATCAACTATATGCTGGGCCTAGAAGAAAGACTCAAAATATTGCAAGAGATTAAAATTATTTAAACATACATCCCAAGCTTGCACAAGAATCTAACTAGAAATTAACTGGGCTCTACGTCTTGGGAATGGTTAGAAATGCAAATTGTCAGGCCTCAATTCAAACCTACTGAAACAGGAACTCTGGCGGTACAGCACAGCCATCTTCTAGGTGATTCTGATACATACTCAAGAACAAGTTTATGCATTTTACCAAATCTGTACTAAGGGAATTTAAAAGGGTGTTGTATAATATATTAATTGATATCACCTAGTGCATCAAATATGAAATAATGCAAATCCCTCAAATAAAAAAGTCAGCATAATTTTCATCATTTCAAAGCTAGTGGGCTGAATGAATTTTGAGAAGTCCTTATAAGCTATCCATTTGGCAATACCTGTTTGGTTGCTATCCATTGCGATCCTTTACAGAAGATACTGGCTGAAATGGCTTAAGAAGTAGGAAAATGTGCTGGTACCTCGGACAACAAGATAACAGGTCAGTACACCTAAGAACAGTCCATCATGGATGCTTGGCTGCTCTGTGATTCTCTCCCTTCGCACACTTCAATGTGTTGGGTAATTCTCAGGCTGAGTGTACAATGACTACAGTAGGTCAAGGAATCACACCCAGACTTGACAACACCATGAGGAAGAAGACTGTTTTTATATCTCTTACTTCAGCAGCCAGAAAGCCTTCCCGATAAGACCCAGTAAACCACTTTCCCACTCCTAAACCAGCGACTGGCTAGGAGAGTGAGAAGAAGACAATGGGTTTACATCAGTCTTTGTGGTGGAACAGATAATGGATAGTCAATCACCATAGCCACCATATCTGCCCTCAGGTTATGAAGGCTACACTAATGTCTCTACTACTACATCCATCTAAGAGTCCTGGTGTGGTACTGTGGAATAAAGCACTGGACCACAGGGTCGGTTTGAACTACAAGGTTGGCAGTTCAAAGTCACCAGTCGCTCCTCAGTAACCTTATACAGGGTCGCTGTCAGTTGGAATCTACTCAATGGCACTTAACAACAACAACAACATCCATCTAATATGCAAGAAATAGAAAGTGCCAAGGCTTTGGAACCCAAAGATCTTAGTTTAAACTGTATCTCTGACTAGTTGTGTGACCCTAAGTAAATCACTTAAGATCTTTCAACCACTAAACTGTGAAGTCCACTATTGAACTATGAGATGTCATGCCAATTATTAACATGAAACTATTCAAAGATATTCCCCCTCTCCCAGCCCAACTTTACATCTTCTTCTATTCTATTCCCACCTCAATCCTTCGCTACCCCACCCTCACAATCAGGAGAATATGAATTTTTGCAAAACTGATTGCGTAGAGAAAGATGAGACAGTAGAGAAGAGAGGAGGAAGAGAGGGAAATTTTAGCCTCTAGGTTAAGAAAGTGTATTCTTTCCTTAGCAAGCAGACAATAACGGCTTTGCTTGCTGAAAGTGAAGAGGACTTAAAATACTTACTGATGAAGATCAAAGAGCACAGCCTTCGATATGGATCGCATCTCAATGTAAAGAAACCAAAAATCATCACCACTGGACCAATAAACAACATCCATATCAATGGAGAAAAGACTGAAGTTGTCAAAGATGTCATTTTGCTCGATCAACTATCAGCACTCATGGAAGCAGCAGTAAAGAAATGAAACGACATATTGAATTAGACAAATCTGCTGCCCAAGACCTCTTTAAGGTGTTGAAGAGCAAAGATGTCAGCTTGAGGACTAAATTGTGCCTGACTTAAGACATAGTATTTTCAATGCATGTGAAACTGGATACTGAGTTAAGGAAGACCATAGAAGAATTGATGCATTCAAGTTATGGTGTTGGAGGAGAATATTAAAAGTACCATGGACTGCCAAAAGAACAAACAGATCTGTGTTGGAAGAAGTATAGTCAGAATGCTCCTTGGAGGCCAGGATGGCCAAACTTTGTCTCTCATACTTCAGCCATAGTATCAGGAGGGATGGACCAGTCACTAGAGAATGAAAAGCCTGGGAAAGTGGAGGGTTGGAGAAAAAGAGGAAGACCCTCAACGAGATGGATTGTCACAGTGTCAGCAGCGAAAGGCTCAGGTGTAGCAACCAATTGTGAAGCTGGCCCAGGACCCGGAAGTGTTTTATTCTATTGTGCATAGGGCTGCTATAAATCAGTACGTAACAACAAAAAACACAAAGTTAAGAGATTAGTCTGAAGAATACAGTTGAAGAGAAAGAGAGAGATTAAAAACAAGAGAGAGATAGTTGAGAAGGCTGGGGGTACACAGGCAGATGTTTGAGCGGTTTTGGTTAGTGAGGAACTTCAGAGGAGTGTAGTCTAAGAAAATTCACAAGAAGAAAAAAGAGAAAATAGATATCCATAGATTTTTGCCTGGGATTATAACTGGATCCCCCTTTAAATTTTCAAAGGGTTCTATTAAGAAATGGGCTTCTTGAGCTCTGGGTTGAAAATCAAGCTGGATCACAAACTTGTCTTCCTGAAATACTTAATGAAAACAAAACAAAAGTTTTAAAATAGTTTTTCTCCCCTCCAACCTCCACTCTCACCTCTCCTCTCCACACCCCCTCCAAAAAAACTAGGAACAGCCAATCAAAGAAAGAGGTACAAATTCATACCATAAACTCCAAAAAAGTGATGGTCAAGGAATGAAAAGTCTAGTTTGCCCTGACTTGCCATGGCTCCTAAATTTTCCCACATAAGCCATTCTGATAGGAAGGAGAGTAAGGGTTCACAGTACGTCTCCACCTAGGAAGAACGGATCTGAGGGAGAGTTTCCAGCTAAAATACAGGATATCTGGGTAAATTTGGATTTCAGATGAACAATGAGTAATTTTTAATAGAAATCTATCCCATGGAATATTTGGGGTTAAATTTTCACTAAAAATCTGTTTATCTTTATTCCAAATTTATCTGGCATGATGTTTGTTTCTGTCTTTATTTTTTGGTTTTCTAAATCTGGCAGCCCTAAACTGAGGGAATGAACTAGAAATCCACAGAAAATTAAAAACAAAACAAAGCAAAAAATCTTCAACTAGAAGCTCTTAACTACTCTAGAAATGTCTCATTGAAAATGCTGATTTTGTTGTTGAGTACTGCTAAGTCAGTTCCGATTCACAGCAACCCTGTATAGGGTTTCTGAGGAGTGGCTGGGGAGTTTAAATCACCAGCCTTGTAGTTCAAACCGACCTCGTGGTCAAGTGCTTATCCTACAGCACCCACCAGGACTCCCACATTGAAAATAGGACTCACCATTCACTGGACTTCTTTCTGATCAGAGGTAACATTCTACAACCTAAGGGGAGTTGCATGTGGGCTTTAACAAAACCCCAGAAAAAGGAGA
>NW_006408546.1:17266879-17273781 GCF_000296735.1 Chrysochloris asiatica | reverse complement strand
AGCTTGAACTGCCCACCTTGCAGTTCAAATGGCTTTGAAGTCTGGCACATTAACCCACAGCACCACACCAGGATTCCTCTCTGCTGATAGGATTTCTAAATGGTCACCCTTCTCTGTACTTCCCTACATTGTGTTGACTTTTTTCTTTGACATTAAATATGAATTGTTTTTATTAATTTTTTTTAAAAAAAGAAGCAGCTTTGCGCTCTAAAGAAAAAGTACGTACCCATCTGTCTTCCTTGAGTTCAGGGAATATGTGGAACATCTGGAACCCTCTGGGATGAGGTAGAGCATGCTTGGCCATGTTCACTTCCTATTGAGTAGCCTGATCTTAGGACAGTTTCTCAGCCTGAGCCCCAGTACTTGGCCTGAAACTTCCCATGACTAGCCAGGCAGGCAACTAATGGGACATTGGAGTTATAGCATTAGATTTGTTGTGAAAAGCAGAACAGGGCATGCAAGTGTAAAAACCCAGCAACTTATGGTCAGACTTGAGCAATGATTTCTCTTCTCTAGCCTCAGTTTCTTTGTTCATAAATACAGTTAGTGAAACCTACGTCATAAAACCACTGCAGGGATCAAATAAAATAACACTCATGAAAGATATTCAATAAATGTCAGTTCCCTCCTTAAAGTCTTTTCATTGTGCTATGGAAATTGGATTTTAATTTTGTTGATGGTTGAATCTTGCAGTTGAGGGCAAATTTATTTGGAAATGTTTGCAGCAGGATGAATATCTTCCCTGACCCCAAATCTCCATCCACACACCTAGTCTTCCACCCACTTCAGGATTTCACTATGCTGAGAGTCTTATAGCCTGGTTATTTGTTTCCAGAACCTGATTTCCCAGTGCAATAAGATTTCCCAGGGAAATAAGAGAATTCCACTATAGTAGAACATGATCAAACAGTTGTCAGGATATCAGAATGGAAAGGAATGTTTTTACACAGAAAAGGCAATGATAGATCAGAGACAGATCTTTCTATCTGAAATAGAAATAGGGTTTACAGTTTCCCTTCCAAGTATGTTGTTGTTAATGCCGGCAAGTTGGTTCCAATTCATAGCCAACCCTACATCGAGTTTCTAAGGAGTGACTGATGAGCTTGAACCACTGGCCTTGTGGTTCAAACTGACTCTGCAGTCTAGCGCATTAATGTGCAGTGCCACACCAGGACTCCAAGCAATAAACCTTTGGGTTTCAGCTCAATTAAACAGTGGAGTCAGCCTGCTTGAGACGTAAGTTGAGCAAATCCAGTTACTTCCAGTTTATTCAGAACAGCAATTAAATTTTTTTAAAAAAATAATTAAGGGTGAGTTAACCAGTCTTTGATGCTCTTTTTGAGGGTACAGTCTGTTTTTGCAGTTGACAATTTCTGAGGTTCCAGTGTGGTGGTGGTGGTTGTGTGCTGCGGAGTCGGTTCCGGCTCATAGTGACCCCATATAGGATTTCTGAGGCTGCAAATCTTTACGGGAGCAGAAAGCCTCATCTTTCTACTGTGGAACAACTGGTAGTTTTGAAAAGCTGACCTTGAGGTTAGCAGCCCAACTTATAACCACTATGCTCCCAGAGCTCCAGGTTCCAGTGTACTGCAGCTTAAAGAAAGGGGTTTCTCTGACAGAAGGCAGTCACTCCCCAGTCCTCTGAGGCTTCCTTGACTCCATTCTCCCATGCTGCTCAGCCTCCATTCTTGAATGACCAGCTTCAGAGGCAGAGTCACAAGGCGAATGAATGGTGATGGCTTTCTTTCCCCAGGCACACACTGGGTGGTGCTGGCTGGCGAGCAGATGAGATGGGTAGAAGCCTGTGAGCCAGTGCTAAGCCCAAGTATCCTGAGCCTGAGCTTGCTCAGTCCCTCACAGTCACACAAGTGGGACCGGAGCCTCCATTGTCACTGCGGAGAACAGAGAACGAGACCTCCCCTGCCCTACAGCCTAGCAACAAGGAGGAAATGAAGTGGGGAAGGCACATCCTGTGTGCCAGGTGGGTCCCAGGATCTGAAACATTCCCTAAATGGGCAGTTTCTCCCCCTATGAAATGTGTTTAGCTTCACAAGATTACAGATAAGGAAGGAGCCAAGTACACGCTGGATTCTCCTTTTTTTTTTTGGTTTATTTGATAGTTTTGGCTGGGGGCCGGGGGGAGGAGCACTAAATGTACAGTCTCCTAAGGAGACAGCTAGGAAGTTAGCTTTTTAAAGACGTTTTCACTGCTTTGGCAACTGGACCTGATGGAAATCATGAAGCATTATTCTTTGAAAGCCAAAAAGTCAGGAGGATGGAATGCTGCCAAGTGCCATTGTTCATTGGGAGCTATTGACAAGGCTGGCAAGCCAAGAAGAGAGAGGAGGTCAGCATGTCTGATTCAGAGCACTCAGGTACCTCATCTTGAGAAATGATTTTCCTTAAAAACAACAACAATGTTCCCACCACTCCTTGCTGGGCTGGGAGTCCTGCAGGAAGGACAGTGGGAACCGCACTAACTCATCGTCTTCTCCTTTAGATAGTTTCCTCCCTACAGTGCCCTTCCCACTCACAGCTGGACCACAGGCCCAGGGTCTCAGAGGGTGACTCGTCACCCTAACTTTCATATACAACCACTTCTTGAGTTCTGCCGTGCTTCATTCCTGGTTTAAAGAAGCTGAAACTGGAGCCCAGTGCAATTGTCTATAGTTCAAATTCTACATTCTGAGAAGACGCTCAGAGAAAGAGGTTGACTTGCCCAAGACCCGACTGAAGGCTTGTACTAGGAAAAAGATGGCAAGGAGACACATTTCTTAGAGAAGCAAAGTGGAAGGAAAAGACTGACATATCCAACAAGGCGTGTGGGAAGGAAACCTGCACTGATTTTCCCTAGAACATTCCTGTTTGAAGTTGCCAGAATATTATATAGAATTGAATCAAGCAATCATAACGCCTCTGGTGGTGCTGTGGGCTAGGCATTGAGCTCCTAAGCACTAGGTCTGCATTTCAAACCCACCAGCTACTCGGCAGGTAAATATTTACAGTCTCGGAAACTCTACGGAGCAGTTCTATTCTGTTCTGCAGGGCTGTTGTGAGTCAGAGTCAGCCGTGGATTTATCCATACCCAAACCCAAACCCACTGCCATCAAGTTCACAGGAAGACTATGTGGTTGTGTGCCGTCAAGTCACTTCTGACTCATAGCAACCCTGTAGAGAGTTTCTGAGGCTACAAATCCTTATAGGACAGGAGGTCTCACAAAGCAGTTGGTGGATTCAAACTGCTGACTTTGTGACAAGCAGCCCAACACATAACCCACTACACTACCAGAGCACCTATTGTTGTTTAGTGCCGTTGAGTTGGTTCTGACTCATTTATTGTTGCTACGTACTGTCGAGTTGATTCTGACCCATAACAACCCTGTATAGGGTTTCCAAGAAGCAGCTGGTGAGCTTCAACCACCGGCCTTACAGCTCAAATGGCCTTGCATTCTGGTGCATTAACTCACAGCGACCCTGTATAGGGTTTCCAAGGAAATGTTGGTGAATTTGAACCATTGGCCTTACAGTTAGAAGACCAGGGCTTATTCTACAGCGCCACACCAAGACTCCAGAGCTCCTAAAGGACAGAGTAAAACCATCACATTCCAAGGATGTAAATAGTTCTGGGAGCAGATTGCCACATCTTAATCCTGGGGTGCAGCTGGGAGGTTCAAACTGCCACCATTTTATTAACAGCCAAGTTCTTCAACCACTGCATCACTAGGGCTTCTAGGTAAGTTCTTAGTTTGGAGTTCCTGGAAATTTTGTTAAGTGTATGTTTAACTTTTGGAGTCTCTGGATAATAAAAACAGTTAGGTGCTTGCTGGAATGTTGGCAGTTTGATGAAATCCAACTTATCACTTTTTTTTCTGAAGCACCTTGGAAGACAGGCCTTGAAAATCCTTTGGCGCAGTTATACTTTGCACACATGAAGTCTATTGGAATAAACTCAATAACAACATGTTTACCTTTCTAAGAAACTGCCAAAGTTTTCCAAAATGGCCTTAGCATTTTGTTTTCCTAGTTGTCACATATTTTCATCAGCATTTGGCATTGTCTTTTTAATTTTAGTCATCTAGTGAGTATGTCCTGGAGTCCTGGTGTGGCACTGTAGAATAAGCGAACCACAAAGTCGGTAGTTCAAATCTACCAGTTGCAACTCAGAAACCTGATACAAGGTCTCTATGAGTCAGAACCGACTCAATGGCACTTAACAAGTTAGTGTGTCATGGTGTCTCATTGTGACGTTGGACATATTCTCATGTGTTTATTGGACAGAGCTCTGGTAGCATAGTGGTTACGAACTGGGCTGTGAACCGCTAGATCAGCAGTTTGAAACTACCAGCTGTTCCGCAGGAGAAAGATGAGGCTTTTTGCTCCCATAAAGATTTACAGCCTCGGAAACCCTGTACAGGGTCACTATGAGTCGGAACCGACTTCCACGGCACATAACAACAACAACAACGTACTTTGATGAAGTGACTGTGCAAATCTTTTGCCTATTTTTAAACTGGGTTGTTGGTCTTCTTGTTGAGTTATAGGAATTATTTCATATATTCTGAATGCAAACATTTTCTACCAGTCGGGGCTTGCTCTTTTCATTTTCTCCACAGTGTCTGTTGAAGACACTGCCTTTTGATGAAGTTCAATTTATCACTTTTTTAGTTTTTTAATAATTTTCTCTTTTTGTGTCCTATTTAAGAACTCTTTGACTAATTAAAAATTACTAAGATTTCCTCCTATGTTTTCCTCTAGAAGTTTTATAGTTGGTTCTTATACCCTGGATCATTCTGTTGTACATTTTATATATTGTGTGAAATGGAGTCTTCATATTTTGTATGAAGATATCTACTGTCAAAAAGATGATGATCTCTTTTGTTTTTTGAAGCTGCTAATAAACTTTTAGAAAATGAAGCTATACCAAAACAGAATTACAGATATTGTGACATACTTTAAATGTTCACATTTAATAAATCAAAAGCTATGAATGAAAAAAAAAAGGTACTAATGTACAATGATTATACAGATATCTTTTGGTAACATGGTCTCTGTGGTCACTACCCACACTAGCAGAAAAATGACATGCTTTTCCACTATTCTTTGAAAACCAGAAACTCAGGAAGATGGAGTGCTGCCAAGTGCCATTGTTTATTCAGAGCTATTGACAAGGTTGGCATGCCAGAGGAGAGAGCAGTTCACCATGTCTGATTCAGAACACTCAGGCACCTCATTGTGAGAAATTATTTTCTTTTAAAAGAAAATAATACTAACAATGCCCCCACCTACCACACAACATTTTCCTTTCACAGTCATTTAGCAACATCAACAATAATAACCCACATTTTTAGCATCTGCACTAATCCTGACTGCTTGTTGCTTGGTTCAGTCCTCACTACCACAGATTCTGCTGGGGCTGGGAAAACAACAGCCACCAGTGAAGGCCCATGACAAGTGGCTCCAATAGCTTCTCAGGCCCTGCCTCCCGGCCGGCTGAAAACAAAAATGGAAGTGGTGTGCTGCGTATGTCAGTTGCATGGTAAACAAAGGCTGGATAGGCAGTATGGTGTCTCTGCAGAGAGCTGGACGTGCACTCAGAAGACCTGGTTTCCAAACCACCATCATCTGTTGCCTCCAGTGTACAATGGGAGACCTGTCATACATAATCTAGATGGTTAGCAAATGCAACCTTATGGCTATGCTCCCCAAAATGGATGGGAGCACGTTGAAAAGACACAAGAGCCAACTCAAAGGAGCTCCCATTGAACAAAACTGGAACAAGCTGATGAATAAATTAATGATTACATAAATAAATAATGGGTTGCAAACCAAAGAATAAAATCAGTATCCATGAGTCGACACAATCTACAAGGAACCCTGGTAGCATAATGGGTTATGTGTTGGGCTGGTAGCCGTAAGGTCAGAAGTTTGAATCCGCCAGTCATTCTTTGGAAGAAAGATGAGGCTTTCTGCTTCTGTAAAGATTTATGATCTTGGAAACCCTACTCAGGGTCACTAGGAGCTGGAGCCAGCTTCACAACATACCACCAACATATGGATAGAATTTTTTTTAATTTAGTAAGTACGTAAATGACAAAGCAGAGCTATAATGAGTAAATGTAAAAGAAATGAGGACTATAGAGGTTATTGAGAATAACCTCTGTAATAATTATTGTGGGTAAGCTCTGCAGGTGTTCAAATTACTGTGAGAAAGTTTGAGGAGCAACAGAATATTTGCATAGCCTCAAAGTATCTCCCTCCAGTTATTTATTAACTGTAAGGTGGAAAATAATCACCTTTACAGTGGAAAAACCTAGCAGCTCAACAAGAGATCCAGGCCAGTTATCATTAGTAGTAAGAAACACCAACATTGTGAACCCGCAACACAGACATGAGAAGGACACTCACTCTGTGCTGTTCCTGTCAAAACTGCATAATTCTCATCTCAGCATGAGAAGGAATCAGGCAAAATCCAGACCTTTTGCAGCATAATTGACCAACACTTTTCAAAAGTGTCAAGGCCATGAAAGACAGCAGGGCTGAGGAACTGTCATGTGTTCGAGGTGAGGAGGGAGACGTGGCAATGGACACAATGTGGGCTCCGTGTTAGAGGAAGCAGTTGTTGTTTAAGTGCTGTCGAGCTGGTTCCAACCCACAGCGACCCTGTATAGGGTTTCCAAGGAGCAAATGGTGAGCTTGAACCACCGACTTTTCAGTTCAAACTGACTTTACAGTCCAGCGCATCAACCCACAGCACCACACCAGGACTCCAGAGGAAGCAGGGGTGGGGGTCATGTGCCGTGGACTCATAACAAAACTCAAATTAGGTTCGTATTTAATTCATAGTAATTAGGGGTTGTTGTTATTAAGTGCAGCTGAGTTGGCTCTAATTCATAGTAACCCTG
>NW_006408546.1:17263956-17266254 GCF_000296735.1 Chrysochloris asiatica | reverse complement strand
CTACCAGAGCTCCTTAGAAGGTCCATTAAGCTGTTATGATGTGAATGAAACACACCATAACCTTCAACACTTCCCTTTCCAGCCTGTAAAGATGTCTGAAATCCCACCCTTCGAAACACAATACTTTCAACCAATGTTTGGTATCCCCAAAGGTTCACATAGTCTGGCAACAGATATTTATTTAGAAACTTGTATGTTCAGACACCTGTTAGGCACAAGGGATAAGTAGCAAAGAAAACAAAACTTCTGTCCCTCTGCAGCTTACATTCAATCATTAGTATCTTGATGTGAATTGGTTGACTCATTCCATTTCTTATAATAGCCACATACCAGAGCTCTAAGGAGAGGCACATTTTAATGAATAAAAGAGATTACTGTAGATTAAAGCCGGGCACACATATCATTTAGAGAAAGCAGGTCTGCCTAGGAACTTCAGGAAGGTCCAGGAACTAAGCCCTGCTTGGAGACACACAGAGTGATGCACTAGGAGGCAAAAACAGCTCCTACTCTGGGTGTGAAGACCTGCTAAGAGTTGAATGCACATAAGGTCTGAATAAAATCTGAAATAATAACAAGCACCAACATCTGGATAGCACTAACAATATAAAAGGAACTTGTCATGGTTTTATGTGATAACTAATTTGACCCTCATAGCAAACTCATAAGGTGGTAGTTGTAGTGTTGCTGTGCGATCAAATCTGTTGTCACTTTTAACAACCCTGTATAGGGTTTCTGAGACTGCAAATCTTTATGGGAGCAGAAAGTCTCATCTTTCTCCCACAGAACTAGTAGTGGATTTGACCTGTTGACCTTGTAGTTAGCAACCCAACATGTATCCCACTTTATCACCAGGGCTCCAACCCAATAAGGTAAAGTGTTATTACTGTTGTAGTTGTTAAATGTCGTTGTGTCGGTTCTGACTCATAGAGATCCTTTATAGGGTTTCCAAGGAGTGACTGGTGGGTTTGAACCACCAATCTTGTGGTTAGTAGTCCAGTGCTTATCCTATAACACCACACCAGGACTCCAATCCCCTTACAGATGAGGAGACTGAGGCACTGAGAGTTTAAGAAACTTGTCTGTATGTGATGGAACTGGGCCATGGATCAGGGCAGTGTGTCTCAAGAGTCTGGGCCCCTAAAACCCATGCTTTGCTGCCTCTGTCAGGGCTGACTGTGAACACTTGGTTCAGGGAAAACAGAGGGATGCACAGAGCCAGGGACAAGGCTGCATCACTGGACTGAAAGGAGTAGAGAAACTGAATTGGATTTTACATGAGTGCTTACTATGTGTTAGGTATCATATTCAGTGTTTTCCAGGTACTCTTGTTGCATAGGGTATCTGAGGAGTGGTGGATGGATTTGAGCTGCCGACCTTGTGGTTAAAAGTCCAGTGCTTACTCTCCAGAGCCATACCAGGACTCCTCATACATTCTTGTGTTGTTGTGAGGTGCCATCACGTCAATTCTGACTCATAGCAACCATGTGTAGGGTTTCCTAGAAGCAGCTGGTAAATTTGAACTGCCGACCTTGTGGTTAGCAGTACAGTGCTTATCCCACGTTACTAATTATTCTGTCTCTCCTGCTAAGATATCTTTTCTCTCTGAGGACCAAGCTTGCCGTGGAAAAGACTTGACTGATTTCTGGAAAGCTTTCGACTTGGCTGCTCTCAGACTCACCCCTGGCCTACCACAAAATAAGTGAGCTCTCCTGGCTGTCTCCTCTCCCTTCTCTCTCCTGCTTTCACACACCAAAGTTAATTATTTAATGCCCATAATATATATCTTGAGGATGGCAGTTTGCAGCTCGGAGCTTTAAACAGTGCATGTTTAAATACATTTAATCCAATGAATATTTCAAGGTAATTAATCTCCACAGGGTGAGAAAATGTTCAGGTTTCCCAACACATCATGATACATTTGAATCGGCTGAGGAAATGATTTGCACACTGCAGTGGGTTGAAGCAGAAAGATTCTCTTAAAGACTTTTAAGCGCTAGCTCCCTGTAGTTACTTGCAAAAAAGCAGCTACTAGGAAGAATTAAGGCACCGCCTAGTGGTAAAAAATATTTAAGCAAGGAGAAAATAAAGCTAACAATCTATAGGGCAAGAAGCTGGGTTGTTTTGTTTTGGGATTATTTTTGGAGGGAGTGCCCCCTAAAGTTACCAATTTGTCGTACTGTGGTAGTTTGTGAGTTGCTGTGATTCTGGAAGCTATGCCATGGGTATTTTACATACCAGCAGGGTCACCCACGTTGGACAGGTTTTAGATAAGCTTCCAGAGGAAGACAGACTAGGAAG
>NW_006408546.1:17261343-17262236 GCF_000296735.1 Chrysochloris asiatica | reverse complement strand
GTCATCCCACAACTCCTCTGGTCTTCGGTCTTTAGTGTTTAATGTATCAGATTTGTTCTTCAGATGATCTCTAAATTAGTAGCATAGTGGTTACAAATCGAGCTGCTAACCTCAGGGACAGCAGTTCGAAACTACCAGCTGTTCTGCGGGAGAATGATGAGGCTTCTGCTCCCGTAAAGATTTACATCCTCGGAAACCCTGCACATGGTCGCTATGAGTCGGAACTGACTCCATAACCCATAACCACCATGTAGTGTCTTTGAAATTCCCTGCTCATGTTGGTAGAGGAGTTGTTATGAGAGGTCTGGTGATCTGTTTGTCCAGGGAGGTCATTGTGGAGACATTCCTTATTCCCACGTCACAGATCTCGCTTAAGTATTGGCCCCAGTCTCTGGCACAGGAGAACCATTGTGTCATGTTCTGTTGTGCTACTTATGGTGTATTGTCTACCCCAAACACTCCTAATATACACCCCTCTCTGGGGAATTCCAATCCTGCCTTGTGCAGAAAAAGGAACACAGGTTCTTTTAGTCCTCAATTCAATGTCTATTTTAGACTGCTATATTTTCTCTTCCAGAAACACATCTAAACACTCACGTGCTCTCCAGGACCAAGGAACAAACATGGCTTCCCTGTCCCTACTCCTCCTTCACCTAGAAATCTTTTCCTCATTGCAGAATCTTTAAACTGCCAGATCTCTAAATTCAGGTGGAATATAGTCAAGGTCATTATTTTGGCTCTCGTGGACTTCTTTTCATTTTCTTCAGCTTCAGTTTGAATTTGCATATGAGTAATTGATGGTCTGTTCCACAATCTGCCCCTGGCCTTGTTTCCACTGATGATATGGACCTTTTCCATCATCTCTTTATGCAGATGTAGTCAATTTGATTTCT
>NW_006408546.1:17256374-17261243 GCF_000296735.1 Chrysochloris asiatica | reverse complement strand
CACCACTGGACCAATAAACAACACTCTTAACAATGGAGAATAGATTGATGTTGTCAAGGATTTCATTCTTCTTGGATCAACCTCAACACTTATGGAAGCAGCAGTCAAGAAATCAAATGACGTATTGCATTAGGCAAATCTGCTGCACTAAGACCTTTTTAAAGTGTTGAAGAGCAAAGATGTCAGCTTGAGGACTAAGGTGCACCTGGCCCAAGCCATGATATTTTCAATAACCTCATGTGCATGGAAATGTTGAACAGTGAATAAGGAGGACCATAGAAGAATTGATGCTTTTGAGTTATGGTGTTGAGGAGAATATTGAAAGTACCATGGGCTGCCAAAGAACAAACAGATATATGTTGGCAGAAGTGCAGACAGAGTGCTCCTTGGAGGCCAGGACAGCCAAACTTTGTCTCTCATACTTCAGACATATTGTCAGGAGAGACCAGTCACTGGAGAAGGATATCATGTTTGGTAAGGTGGAGGGTCAGAGAAAAAGAGGAAGATCCCCAGCAAGTTGGATTGGCAAAGTAGCAGCATCAATGGGCTCAAGCAAGGCAAGAATTGTGAGGTTGGCCCAGGACTGGGCAGTGTTTCATTCTGTTGTACATAGGGTCACTATGAGTTAGTACCAACTTGAAGGCACCTAACAACAACAAGCCCTTACAACGTGTACATATATGTATACTTCACACAATTTTTACATATTAAATGCACATCACCATAATGCATAACATCTGTTATGGTATTGCTGTTTAATGGGGTGCAGGGGCAGGGTTCCTGGTGTGGATAAGCACTAGATTTCCATGCTGAAGGCTGGCAGTTCAAAGCCAACAGCCCTTCTCAGAAACCATATACAGGGCCACTATGAGTTGGAACCAACTCGTGAGCACTTAACACCAACAACAAGGGACAGGGGAGGGATGAGAATGGGAAAGAGTTTGCATGGGCGCACACCCATATACTCTTGCTGGGTCTAGAGATGACTCGGTTTGTTGAAGGTCTAGTTTAAGACCATAGAACTACATGGAATTAATAGAGCTTCAATGATATCCAATCCAGCTAGGACAATAGTTGAAATAATAGCTGTTATTATAAAATATAACTCATGACTTATAACTCCAATCATGATATACTATTGTTGTTGTTGTTAAGTAGTGGTTGAGTCAGTTCCGACTCACAGCAATCCTGTATACGGTTTCTGAAGAGCAGCTGGTGGGTTTGAACCACCCACCTTGAGGTTCAAAGCAACCTTGCAGTCCTGTGTCTTATTCTACAGCGCCACACCAGGCCTCCAGTCATTACATATATGTATATGTTGTTGTGGTTAAGTGCTGTTGAGTAAGTTCTGACCCATAGCAACCCTGTATAGGCTTTCTGAGGAGCAGCTGGTGGGTTTGAACCCTGACTTTGTGGTTCAAATTGACTTTGCAGTCCAGCGCATTATCCTGAAGTGCCACATATATATACGTATATAGTTCTGGTCTGGTATAGTACCAGAAGATGAGCCCCTCAAGTTACAAGGCACTCAAAATATGACTCCTCAGAAAAACTGCCTTCTCAGAATTGACCTTAAAGACATGACCTTCATTTGTTGGGTGGGGCACAAATCAAATGAGAAGAAATGACTGCAAACATCCACTAATAATTGGAATATGGAATAACAAAGCATAAATCGAGGAAAATTGGAAGTGACAAGAAATGAAGACACAAAGATTGATATCCTAGGCTTTAGTAAGATGAAATGGATTGGTACTGGCCATTTAGAATCAGACAATCGTATGGTTTAATATGCTGGGAACAACAAATTGAAAAGGAATGGCATCACATTCATGTGAAAGAAAGCATCTCAAAATCTACCTCAAAGTACAATGCTGCATGTGATAAGATAATATCCATATGCTTGTGGGGAAGACCAGTTAATACCTGGTCTTCAAATGAAATTATTCAAATTTATGCACAAACTACTAAAGCCAGTGATGATGGAACTGGAGAATTCTATCAACTTCTTCAGTCTGAAATTGATCATACATGCAATTATTACTGGTGATTAGAATATGAAAGTTGGAAACAAAGAGGAAGGATCATTAGTTGGAAAATATGGTCTTGGTAATAGAAATGATGCTGGAGATCACATGATAGGATTCTGCAAGAGCAGCAACTTATGTATTGTAAATACCTTTTTTTAACAACATAAAAGATGACTATACACATAGACCTCACCAGATGAAATTCAAAGGAATCAAGTTGACTACATCTGCAGGAAGAACATATAGAGAAGTCCAATATCATCATTCAAAACAAGATCAGGGTTCAACTGTGAAATAGATCATCAATTTCTCAATACAAGTTCAAGTCAAGGCTGAATAAAGTTAAAACAAAGCCTATAAGAGCCAAAATCTGTCCTTTAGTGTAGTGCACCTGAATTTAAGCAGTTGTGGTAGTGTAGTGGTTATGAGTCAGACTGCTAACCTCAAGGTCAGCAGTTCAAAACTACCAGCAGTTTCATGAGAAAAAGATGACACTTTCTGCTCCCATAAAGATTTACAGCCTCAGAAACCCGGTACAGAGTCTCTATGAATCAGAAGCAACTCCACAGCACATAGCCGCTGCCACCACCACCACCTGAATTTAGAGACCATCTCAAGAACAGATTTGATGCATTAGACAGTAAGGATCAAAAACAAGATGAGTTGTGGGATGACATCAAGAACATCATACACGAAGAAAGCAAAAGATCAGTAAAAATCAGGAAATAAAGAAAAGGCCCAAGGGCACAGTAGAAGAAAATCTGAAACATGTTTTTTTAGTTTTGTTTTTAAGTTTTGATTGTGAATTATGTGATAGTTTACATGGGAGAACATTAGCTTTACATTCATCCTATCTTACTTTGTTTCATTGCAATGATTAGAGTTCCCTGCATGCATCATCAAACAGCCAAAGTATACGCCCTGCAAGCCTTCCCCTTGCTGTCAACACACAGACCCTCTCCCTCCCAAAGTCCAAAGTCACCAGCCGCTCCATCTCTCCACATAATCGCCTCTGTCTCCATCTCTGGCGTCCTTGCTGCTTCTCTAGATAGGGTCCCGCACTCCACTCTTCTCCCTTGATGGTCCCAGGGACATTCTGCTCCTGAACTGCATGATCAGCCACTCCCCTCCTTTTGTTATAAAACATCTACCTTTACATTTGCAACACTCACAATCAGACCTGATGGCAATATTCACTATTGAAACACAAGAGTCCCATCCCTATCTCCTTTCACCAGCCCCATCCAGACAGATTGGATACTGCTCAGTGGACATTCTACCTTCCTCTGTGCCCTCTGTATCTAGGCTCCCTCTTGAAAGCTTGTAAGCCAGCCACTTTTTGCCTTTGTAGCCCCCCCATTTTGGGTAGCCAGTGCCTAAGTTGCCATCCCTGTCAACCCTGTGTACCGAGGGGGTGGAAATGATCTTCCCTGTAAATATTTGTTCCCTCTTTTGAGCTATCACATCCACAAGCAGACTACTCTTTTTTTCCTCTTCTTTCTTCTTATAGTTGAGTTCTGATCATCCAGTATTGAAGCCAGGTAAAGTGGGTACTATCTGCAAGAATGGGTATTCTTGTGCATCTCCCCTCACTTCATATCAGCTGGATGCTTCACTCTCTGCTTTTGCCCTCTGTAGCCATGTCACTGTCTCTAGGCCCAGGAGTCCCCAGATCTCGCCATACTGCTGGCCAACCAGGTTTCCACCTGGAGTCTATTGAATATGGTTGGACTTAGCTTACAACTTCATTGCTGTTTTTTCCCCAATTCTCCTTATTGATGACCAATGTGCTCAGCAGCAAGACCACATGAGTGCTCATGTATTCCCTTTGAATCTTAGTCTTGGAAGGGTGTTTGCCCTGAGAGGAAATGACCACTTGACTTGATGGCTCCCAGGCAAACGACTTGCTTGTTGTTGTAGTAGTTATTCATACTGCCGCTATTGTTTTTTTATTTTTCCTGATGGTCTTTCTTTCAAGAAGTATCTTCTGTTTCTTCCAGCCATTGCAGGCTGGTTTGCTTGTCCTTTCAGTGGAAATTTCTCACCTCAAAATGTTCTGGATGAGGATCAGGATTCCATCTATGGTCTTATGCAATGCAAAGGCTCTGCAGGAAGCCTACTTCACTGGGCAAGTTCTAGCCTCATTTTAGGTATTCCAATCAGTTACAGGCTGAAGATAAACTTACAAGCTTTCTATGGTGATGTTTCTGGCTATTCCTTTCTCTCCCCCTCAAGAGTCTATTTTACAATTGTAAGTAAGGGAAACCAAGATTCTAAAGACAGCCAAGCATCTTAACATTATTTCTCCTCTTTTACCCATTCAAACCATGCCTTAATCCCTATATCCCAGAGCCCTGTTGTTCCAATGTTATACATATATCATTATTTACCTTTACCCCACTTAGCCCATGCAAACCTGCCTAACTGTTCTCCCGTCCACCTTGTTCTTTCATTCCCCTCCCCCTTCTAGTGTACTGAGCCCCCCCCCCCAGCACCCAAACTATCCTGTGACTTATTGCATACCCTGTGCTCCATCTTCCCCTCCCTCCCCTCACCACACCCTATACATCCTAACAACCAGCAGATAATTTTTTTCCCCTTTTAGTGTGGGTATTTTTTCTTAATCTTTTACAATAATGGTCCTATACAGTATTTCTCCTTTTGTGACTGACCAATTTCACTCAGCATAATGTCCTCAAGGTTCATCCATGTTATGCAGTGGCTTGCAGAGTCCTTGTTATTCTTCAAGGTAGCAGAATATTCTATTATGTGCATGTACCACAGTTTGTTTACCCATTCTTCCATTGATGGGCCCTTAGGCTGTCTCCATCTTTTTGCT
>NW_006408546.1:17251807-17256274 GCF_000296735.1 Chrysochloris asiatica | reverse complement strand
GGTGTGCCTGACCCAATCCATGGTACTTTCAATAACCTCATATGCATGCGAAAGCTGGACAGTGAATAAAGAAGACCATAGAAGAATTGATGCTTTTTGAGTTATGGTGTTAGAGGAGAATATTGAAGTGCCATGGGCTGTCAAAAGACCAATAGATCTGTTTTTGGAAGAAGTGCAGCCAGAGTGCTCTTTGGAGGCCAGGATGGCTAAACTTTGTTTCTCATACTTCTGACTTATTGTCAGGAGGGACCAGTCACTGGAGAAGGATATCATGTTTGATAAGGTGGAGGGTCAGAGAAAAAGAGGAAGACCCCCAGCAAAATGGATTGGCAAAGTGACAACATCAATGGGCTCAAGCGTGGCAATGATAGTGAGGTTGGCCTAGGATCAGACAGTGTTTCATTCTGCTGTGCATACGCTTGCTGTGAGTCAGTGCCGACTCGATGGCACCTAACAACAACAACAACAAGCTTCCAGAAGTCTTCACTGTGTGTGACCTCAGTCCTATCATGAGAAGACACTAGATAGGCCTGAATCAGAAAACATTCAACAAAAGAACTGCTCTTTGAAGGTGCCAACATCATGAAAGACAAGAAAAGCCAGGGATGGTTGCAGGTTGTTGGCGAACAGGGAGAAGTGACATGTAAATAAAATTTGACTAACTAAAAGGTTCCTGGCAAACAAACACAATTTGTGGAAAAGCTGCCCAGGTTAGAATGGAATATTGAGTTTACTGGTGGTTATGTGGCATGGAGTCAGTTCCAACTAATAGGTTCAAACCCTGTGTAGGGTTTCTGAGGCTATAAATCTTTATGGGAGCAGGAAGTCTCATCTTCCTCCCATGGAACCACTGGTAGTTTTGAACTGCTGATCTTGAGGTTGGCAGCCCAACTCATAACCACAGCGTTACCATCTCTAATTCCTTAGTTGTGATCACTATACTATGGTTAGGCAAGATGTTAACACTGGAGGAAAACCATGTAATAGAAGTCTATATTTACATTATTTTTGCATCTTTTCTGTAACTCTAAAAGTACTCCAAAGTAAAAAGTTTTAAAAAATTGGAAACAGAACAACCAGAACTTGATGAAGGAGAATGCTGGCATGCACTGAAAAATGTAACTAATGTCACCGAACAACTTGTATAGAACCTGTCAAGTGAGAACCAATTTGCTGTGTAAAGTCTCACTGGAAACACAATAAAATAGTATTTAAAGATTATTTGCTTAAACTTCTAGGACAGTTGTTTACAATCAATGTAAATTACCTTACAAATAATAAAATGCATTATTTGAACACATAATAAAGTACCGCTATCTTTTTATTCGACTTTAATTTTTGACATAATTATAAATTCACACAGTGGTAAAAAGTAACAGAAGAATGTCATGTACCTTTTACAATGTTTCCCTCAATGGTAAGACCTTGCAAAAGTCTGTCACAACCTAGATATTTACATTGATACCACCAAGATGCAGAACATTTCCAACACCACAAGGATCCCACCTTTATTAGGACAGTGTTTCATTCTGTTGAGCATAGGGTCGCTATGAGTTGGTACCAACTTGATGGCACCTAACAACATTTCCCTCCTACCTATCCCACCCCACCTCCCAATAACCCCTGGTAAACTCTAATTGGTTCTCCATTTTTATGACTGAGCTGTTTTAATCATGTCACTATTTTGTAATCTGGGGGGATTGGCTTTTTCAACACAGCATAATTAATTCTCTGAAGATTAATCCAGGTTGTTGTATATAGTAATAGTTCATCCCTGTTTGGATGTGCCACAGCTTCCTTACTCTTTTACCCACTCAAGGACATCTGAATTATTTCCAGTTTTTAGCTACTACAAATAAAGTTGATATAAACATTTGTGTACAGGTTTTATGTGAACATAAATTTTCATTTCTCAAGGATAAAAAGCCCAGGAGTACAATTTTTGGGTTAGCTGATAGTTGCATGGTTAGTGTGTGTTTTTGTTGTTGTTGTTGTTTAACCACCAGCCAAATAGTTTTCCAGAGCACCTTTACATTCCTATCAACAATGTGTGAATCATCCAGCTTTTTCCATATCTTCTGAAGCATTTGTTTTTATCATCTTGTTTTAGTTATTCTGATGGATATGTAGTATCCATTGTGATTTTAGTTTACATGGTATGATGTTGTAGAATAAGCACTGGACTGTTAACTGCAAGGCTGGTGGTTTAACCCACCAGCCACTCCTTGGAAATCTTTTGGAAACAGGGTCACTACGAGTTAGAACGGACTGAACAGCACTTAACAATTGTTGTTGTTGTTAAGTGCCATTGAGCTGGTTTCAACTCATAACAAGCCTGTGTAGGGTTTCCAAAGAGTAGCTGGTGAGTTTGAACTGCCTACCTTGAGGTTCAAGCCAACCCTTCTGTCTAGTGCTTAACCTTCAGCACCACACCAGGACTCAACAATGACTGATTAATGATGAACATCTTTTCATGTGTGTATTCGCCATCTGTGTATCCTCTTTGGTGAAATCTTTTTTTTTTTTTCAAATTCATTGTAATGTTGTTGAAAATATACACTGCAAAGCATACACCAACTCAACCATTTCTACATGCACATTTCAGTGATAGTGATCACATTTTCCATGCTGTGTGACCATTCTCACCCTCCTTTGCTGAGTTATTTCTCCCTTAGTAACATAAATTCACTGCCCCTAACGTTCCTATATCTCTTCTTTCTAGATACTATTGGCACTTTGATCCTATTTGTTGTTGTTAGGTGCCATTGAGTTGGTACCGACTCATAGTGACCTTATGCACAGCAGAATGAAAACACTGCCCAATCCTGGGCCAACCTCACTATTGTTGCTATGCTTGAGTCTATCGATGATGCCACTTGGTCAATCCATCTCGTTGGGGGTCTTCCTCTTTTTCTCTGACCCTCCACCTTACCAAACATGATATCCTTCTCCAGCGACTGGTCCCTCCTGACAATATGTCCGAAGTATGAGAGACAAAGTTTGGCCATCTTGGCCTCTAAGAAGCACTCTGGCTACACAACAGATCTGTTGGTTCTTTTGGCAGCCCATGGCACTTTCAGTATTCTCCTCCAACACCAGAACTCAAAAGCATCAATTCTTCTATGGTCTTCTTTATTCACTGTCCAGCTTTCAAATGCATATGAGGTTATTGGAACAATATTGATCCTATGTAGTTAACTATTAAAAGAGCACAATGCTCAGGACAGACTTTTTTTGTTTTAACTAACTTAACTATTGCTTGGTTTTATGAAGACTCCAGAATATTTTGGCTTAAGTTTAAAGATTCTCTCTGGCCAATAGTTTCAGGATTTCTAGCCCTTATGATTCCAGAAAGTCTAGAGTCTGTAAGAATTTGAAATTCTGCTCAGCATTTCCCCCTTTGATCTATAGAATCTTTGGTTAAAATGTTCAGTGATGATAGCTGGGCACCATCCAATTCTTCTGGTCTCATAGCGAAGGAGGGAGATACTCAAAGAGGTAATTAGTCACCCATTTCATACCCTCCTTCAATTCCTGACTCTCCTTCTTCCTCTGTTGCCCCAGGCAAGTAGAGACCAATTGCCATGCATTGGATTGCCAATTGCAAGTTGTTTGTTTGTTTGTTTGCCATTGATGTATATATATCTATCACACGACTTTTGACAACTCAACTTGTTACTGATCTACAACGTATGAACAGCAATTGTAATAATTGGCTGTATAATCCTACATATAATCAATGTGATTTTTCCATCTCTGTTAATTCCTCTTCTCCCTCCTTTCTCCTTCCCCTGGTAACTACTAATAAACCTTAGTATTGATAGATAGACTTGGCTTTCCTTGTCTTTTTATATTATTGAACTCAAACAATAGTTTCCTTTTGTGATTGAGTAATTTCACTTGGCTTCAAGCTCCATCCATATTGTAGCATGTGTCAAGACCTAATTTCTCCTACTGGCTGAGTAGTATTCCACTGTATGTACCACATTTTGCTTATAAATTCATCTGTTAATGGGCATTTAGGTTGTTTCTACCTTTAGGCTATTGTGAATAGTGCTACAAGGAACAGTGGTATACACGTATCTTTCTGAGTCTCTGCTTTCAAATCTATTGGACTAAAAGTAGAATTACTTTTTTGGACTAGGAGTAGAATTCTGGAGCCCCAGTGGCATAATGGGCTATGGGCAGGGTTGTCAAATATAAGGTCACCAGGTCAAATCCACCAGTCACTCCATAGGAGAAAGGTGAGACTTTCTAGGACTTCATTCTTCTTGGATCAACTATCAATACTCATGGAAGCAGCAGTCAAGAGATCAAACGACGTATTGCATTACGCAAATCTGCTGCACAAGAACTTTTTAAACTGTTAAAGAGCAAAGATGTCAGCTTGAGGACTAAGGTGCGCCTGACCCAAGCCATGGTGTTTTCAATAACCTCATATGCATGCGAAAGCTGGACAGTGAATAA
>NW_006408546.1:17250361-17251707 GCF_000296735.1 Chrysochloris asiatica | reverse complement strand
CATGCTGAGTTGGTTTTTGTATAAGGGGTGTGGTAAAGGTCTTGTTTCAATCTTTACATATTGCTGTCCAGTTCTGCCAGCACCATCTCTTGAAGAGACTATCTCTTCCCCATTCAATATACTTAGGCACTTTGTCAAAAATCAGTTGGTTGTGAAACTTGCTCTTGAACATGGAGAAGCTAGAGTAATTGAAAGAAATGATCAAATAGAAGAGCTGAATAGAACATTTCAAAGTGCAGCTTAAGAAGACAAAGTCAAGTGTTATAATGAAATATGCAAAGACCAAAAGGGAAAAGTACACTCAGCATTTCTCAAACTGAAATAACTGAAGAAAAAATTCAAAGCTTGCATTGCAATATTGAACGCTTCTACAGGCAAAATACTGAAAGACACAGGAAGTAGTAAAACAAAATGGAAGCAATACATACTCACGACACCAAAAAGAAGTAATCAATGTACGACCATTTCAGGATGTACTATATGATCAAGAATTGACTTCAATGAAGGAAGAAATCCAAGCTGCACTGAAGGCATTGGCAAAAAAAAAACAAAAAAAAAACAAAAAAAACTCCAGGAATTAATAGAATAAAAACTGAAATCTTTCAACAAACTGATGCAGCACTACAGGCACTCACTCATCTATGCCAAGAAACTTGGAAGACAGCTACCTGGCTAACTAGTTGGAAAAAATCCATATTTGTTCCCATTCCAAAGATAGGTAATTCAATGGAATGCAGAAATTATTGAGCCATATCCTTAATAACAATGCCAGTAAAAAAAATACAAGTAAAATTTTGCTGAAGATTATTCAAAAATGGTTGTAGCAGTACACCAACAGAGAGCTGTTAGAAACTCAAGCCAGAATCAGAAGTGGCTCAAAAAATATAAGCTAACTGCCCAAAGTCTCACAGCCCTTCAAAACCTGAATCCAAGTTCTTAACCATTATTTTACACTGCCTTTGTGTCATTTGCAAAGGCACTTGCGCTAGCAGCAGCAACTGAAATGCTATTGATAATGTACCTACTACAAGTGAGGAGTCCTGGTGTGGCACTGTAGGATAAGCACTGGGCTGCTAACCACAAGGTCAGCAGTTCAAATCCATTAGCGACTCCTTGGAAGCCTATACAGGGTTGCCATGGGTTGGAATCGACTCAATGGCACTCAAAATGTGACTGTTGTTGTTAAGTGCCGTCGAATTGGTTCCGACCCATAGTGACCCTGTATAGGGTTTTCAAGGAGCAGCTGGTGAGCTTGAACTGGCAACCTTGTGGATAAAACTGACTTTGCAGTCCAGCACATTAAGTCACAGCACCGCACCAGGACCATACATAAAACATGAAAATAT
>NW_006408546.1:17246828-17248406 GCF_000296735.1 Chrysochloris asiatica | reverse complement strand
GAGCAGCTGGGGACTTTAGACACAGAGAGGGAGAGGGGCTGTGTGCTGACGACTGGGGGGCATGCTTGTAGTGTATACCCTTTGGTTGGTTGATGATGCATGGAGGGGATTGTAACCATAGCAATGAAATGATATACTAAAGGATTAATGTAAAACTAATGTTCTCCCACGTAAACTATCACATAATTCACAATAAAACATTTTTAAAAAAAAGAATTTAATCGTTTTTGGATAAGATAACACATAAAGAGTTAAACCATTAAGTAGCTATAAACTATTTAAACAAACAGGACAATCTTACAAACTAAGGCATTAGACAATGCCTGTTTAATTGCCAAATAACATTGAGGACAGCTCTGATAGCATAGTGGTTACAAGTTGGGCTGCTGATCTCATGGTCAGGAGTTCAAAGCTACCAGTGGCTCCCTGGAAGAAAGATGAAAATTTCTGCTCCTGTAAAGATTTACAACCTCAGAAACCCTATACAGGGTTGTTATGAGACTGAACTGACTCCACAGCATATAACCATCATCCTATACAAGGTCACTAGGAGTCAAAGCTGACTCCATGGCATACCACCACCACCACCACCACCAGAAATGCCATGAAGGAGGTCAATTCAGGAGAATTTGAGCCGTGATTGGAAAGATAAGTAGAATTTAAGTGGGTTAGAGAAGTAGAAAGTGCTTCCTTGGGCAGTTTCTGGGGAGCTACTCTAACAACAACAACAAAAAAGCCAAAACATGGTAAAGCAGCTGAGAAACACTGGTGCTGGGGGCCTATAGGCCAGGAGATTTACTCACTAACTTGCTGAGTATGTCTGGGCAAGGTAAGCTTCCCTCTTTGTGCCTTAATCTTCCCATCTGTAAAATGAGGTGACTGGCCCCTCTAAGAACCTGTAGATAAAATTCTATCATTTTTAGTATCTGTACATATGAGCCAAGTCACAGTCCATAGGGAGCTACAGAGGGTTAGAGAGTTTTATTGCTAGTAGAGTTGTCATTTTATTTTGTCACCATCCAGAGAAGAGAGAGGCAAGGCTTCCCACCTGTATTTATGGTTAATGGACCCACGCACTGGTTTGGGATGGAGAACCAAAAACACAAGCACCATTACCTTGTCAGTGAACATGGCATGTCATATAACAAAGTTTTCCTTGCACCATGCTTTGGTGCACTACAAACATGTTGTCATTGTTAGATGCCTTCAAGGTGGCTCTGACCCACAGCAACCCCATGTACAACACAATGAAACACTGCCCAGTCCTTCACCAGCCTAACAATTGCTGTTATGCTTGAACCCATTACTACAAGATGGAACCCAATCCATCTTGTTGAGGGCTTTCCTGTTTTTCACTGACTCTCTACTTTACCAAACATGATATCCTTCTCCAGGAACTGGTCCCGCCTGATAATATGTCCAAAGTATGAGAGATGAAGCCTCTGGCTGTACTTGTTCCAACACAGATTTGTTTGTTCTTCTGGCAGTCCATGGACTTTTAATATTTGCCAACACCATAACTCACACATCAACTCTTTTACGGTCTTCCTTATTCATTTTCCAACTTTCACACGCATA
>NW_006408546.1:17244907-17246728 GCF_000296735.1 Chrysochloris asiatica | reverse complement strand
TGTGGTCTGTTTTATAGTGCAGGACAGGTGGGCGTTCACACAAGCTGGGTATGGGCTTTTACACAAGCTGGGTGTCTGTTTATCGGGGGTGAATACCAAGAAGGGAGAGGCAGGTTATTTACTAGGTTCTTTCAGTCTATCTTTGTATGTGTTCCATGAACAATTGAAAAGAGTGTACATTTGCTGTTTCTGGATGGAATATTTTATAAATGCTCATCAAATCCTGTTGCTTGGTGATGTTCTTGAGTTCTTCTATGTCCATGCTGATTTTCTGTCTAGTTGTTCTATCTATCATTGAAAGAGAGACGTTGAAGTCTCCTACTGCAATTGTGGGCTTGTCTGTTTCTCCTTCAGTTAGATTAGTTTAGCCTGACATGTTTTGCAGGTCTATTGTTTGGTGCAGACACAGCTAGGATTGCTATGATTCTTTGTGGACTATTTTATCATTTTAAAATGTTCCTCCCTATCTCTGGCAATTTTCTTTGTCCTGAAGTTTATTTTATTTGGTACTAATATAGACAACTCTGCTTTCTTTGGTTTAAGTTTACACGATTTATCTCATTCCTTCCTTTTACTTTCAGTTCAACTATATAGTTATATTTGAAGTGAGTTTCTTGTATACAGCATATAGTTAGGTGATGTTCTAAAATCTATTCTGCCAATTTCTGTTTTAATTAGTGTATTTAGATCATTTATGTTTACTGCAATATGGATTATAGTAATGCTAAGGTTTGATTCTGTCATTTTATTTTTTATTTCATCTCTCTGTTTTTTATTTCTGTTTCAGTTTTCCCTGCCTTTCCATGGATTACTTGAACATTTTTCAGAATTCCAGTTTGCTTTATTGATGGTATTTTTAGTATATTTTATACAGCTTTGTAAATGATTACCTCATTATTACATTGTATATACATAAATTACCACAATTTGTCATTTTATCAGTTGGAGTCAAGTACAGAAACTATGTCCCTTTATGTCCTTTACCCTCCTCTGTCTATGACATAACCATTTAAAATCTCTCCTCTACATGCATTTAGAACCCCATAAGGCAGGAAAGAGTCCTAGTGTGGTGCTGCGGGTCAACGGGCTAGACTGCGAGACTGGTTTAAATTTCATGGTCAGTTCAAGCTCCTTGGAAATCCTATACAGGGTAGCTATGAGTTGGAAGTAACTCAATGGCACTTCACAACACCAACAACAAGATAGTAATGAGGTCCTGGTGTGATGCCAAAGGATAAGAACTGAATTGCTAACACAAGGTTGGAAGCTCACACACACCTGCAGCTCCTTGACAATCCCATACAGAGTCATGAGTCTTGACAGTACTTACAACAACAAGGCAGTAATATAATTTTTTTTTTTTTACTTTAACTATCAAATATAATTTTAAAAACTCAAGAGAAAAAAAAATGTATTGTAATTACCCACATTTTTCACTTACCACGCTCTCTCTTCCTTCATGGTGTTCTAAATTTCCTTCTTTTTTCTTGCCCTTTCAGTTTAAAAACATCCTTCAGTCGTTGTTTCGGAGCAGGCCATGGAGTGATATATTCTTTTAGTTTTCTTCATCTGAGAATGTCTTGTTTTCCCCTTCATTCACTGGATATACGTTTCTAGGTTAACAGTTCTTTTTTCCAATACTGTAAAAACACTGTGGTATTCCTTCTGGCCTCCAGAAATATGAGAACGACTCTATTGTTTTGGGTTAAAAAGCATAGTGTCAGGAACAGAGCACAATGAGCATTATTAAGAGGCACAACCCAAAATACTAAACACTATGGGGATTCCAAAGGAGCTCTGGTAGCGTAGTGGTTACGAATC
>NW_006408546.1:17236429-17244472 GCF_000296735.1 Chrysochloris asiatica | reverse complement strand
AACAACAATGGAGATTCCAATGAATACAAACACAGACGATCAAATCACCCTCTTTGTTAATTCTTGAACCAGGCTAATGCTTGATGAGCTAAGAATCTAGCTGCAAGGTGTCCAAAATAATTTGGTGACAGTGTTACTTACTCCTAAAGCGCAAGTCAGGTCCACAGTGGTTGAAGGAAAGGGAGACAATTGCTGTCAGCTGTGGCCAGAGCGAAGTCTCTGGCTTGATGTGTTTCCCTTTGTGGTCTACTGGCGCTGAGAGTAGACAAGTGCAGTTAATGTCCTGATTGCTAACTGCCCAAGGAGCAAAGCACAGTAAAAATAGCAGGCAGATATGAAACTCTAAATGATGGTGATAACTGGATTTAACCTTTCCAAAAGGAACATTAAAGAAGCATTAATACTTTGGTGGGGGAACCCCAATGCACGAAAAAAAGAAACAATTGCTGACAGAGTCATTTTCCACCTGAAGGAATTGTGCCAGAATCAATTTCTAATAGGAAAGAAAGGTAATGAGAGTCTATCGTGGATTACAATCACATTCTACATCTCTAAGAGCCTCTCCGAACAGACTGTAAATTACCCTGACCTTAAAGAAAATGTTCACACTAAAGCTTTGGTTTTTATGAACATTCTACCAGGATAGTCTGACCTGGCTTTAGATAAAATACAAAATGAACCAAGAAACCAACTGAACTGCACAGAACCAAGGGTCAGGCTTGGTTTTATGATTGATTCTGTTTTCTTACTGCACATATATTTAGGAAGAAAAGAACACTAGTTTCATAAACAATAAGCAAAGCTAAGTCCAATTTGGAACAGCTACTTTTTATCCTACATTTGCTTTAAATATTCATTAAATGAATATCACACTTAGGGCTTTCCTCCACAATAAATGAGGGAGGAAAATTAAAGTTCTTCCATATGATATCCAAATTTAGACAGATAAATAGATAGATAGATAGATAGATAGATAGATAGATAGATAGATAGATAGATGAGTCTTAATTTCCTTGGTGGTGGTGTGCTGTGGAGTCAGTTCCAACTCATAGTGACCCTGTATAGGGTTTCCAAGGCTGTAAATCTTTACAGGAGCAGAAAGCCTCACCTAGCTCCCACTTAATTTCCTTGAGCTGTCATTTTAAAAAAAGACCACAAAATGGGTGACTTTAAAGAGCAGAAACTTATTTTCTCACAGTTCTGGTGCCTAAAAGTCTAAATCAGGATCTCATCCATTTTGGTTCTTTTTGTGGGTCTTAGTTATCTACTGCTGCTAACAGAAACACCATATACTAGTAGCTTCATCAACCAGAAATTTATTTTCCCACAGGTTTTTATTGTTAAATACCATTATGTTGGTTCTGACTCATAACTATCCTGTATAGGTTTTCCAAGGAGTGTAGCTGGTGGGTTTGAAGCACCAGTTAGCTGCCCAGTGCTTATCCTACAGAGCCACACCAATTTAGGGTTTCCAAGGAGCAGCTGGTGAGTTCGAACCATCCACCTTGCATTTAGAAGTCTTGTGCTTATCCTACAATGCCACACCAGGGCTGAGTCATTCACTTCTACACCAAATGAAGTCTATATAGGTCAAGAATTTTAAAACGAAGGTATTAAGTATTATTCTTACTCTTAGCCAAAAGGTAAAAAAATAAGACATCAATTATTTCTAGGTTTCTAGAAAAACATTTTTGTTGTTAGGTGCTGGTGAGTAGGCTGTGACTCATAGCAATCCTATGCACAACAGAATGAAACTCTGCTTGGTCTTGTGTCATCCTCACAATTGTTGTTGTGTTTGAGCCTAATGTTGCTGCCACTATGTCATTCCATCTTATTGGGGGGGGGGGGTCTTCCTCTTTTTCACTGGCCCTTCACTTTACCAAGCATAACATACTTCCTTCAGGACTGATCTCTCCTGAGAACATGTCAAAAGTCTGAGAGAACAAAGTCTTACCAACCTCATTTCGAAGGAACATTCTGGTTCCTACTTATTCCAGGATAGATGTATTTGTTCTTCCTGCAGTCCTTTGTACTTTCAGCATTTTTCTAAAGTATCATAATTCAAATGCATCCATTCTTCTATGGTCATCCTCATTCACTGCCCAACTTTCATATGCATATGTTGTCGATTAAAAATACCATGGCTTGGGTCAGGTGCATCTTAGTCCTCAAAGTGACATCTTTGCTTTAAACACTTTAAAACGGTCTTTTGCAGTAAATTTGCCTAATGTAATATGTAATTTGATTTCCTTATTTCTGATTCCTTTAGCATTGATTGTGGATCCAAAGAAAATGAAGTCTTTGACAATTTCAGTCTTTTCTATGTTTATCAGGATATTACTTATTGGTCCAATTGTGAGGATTTTTGTTTTCTTTACATTGAGGTGCAACCCATAATGAAGACTGCAGTGTTTGATGTTCATTAGTAAGTATTCCAAATCCTAACGAACAAATGAGCCACATAAATTTCAGTCTCCTTGACCCAAGACTGGAAAAATTAGATGGTGCCTGGCAACCACTACCAACTGCTCTGAAAGGGATCACATTAAAAGGTCCTGAATGAAGTGAAAGAAAAAGTGGAACAAAACTCAAAATCATAAAGAAGACCAGGTTTACCGATCAAATGGAGTCTGGTAGAACCTAAAAATTATGGCCTTTGGTCACCCTTCTGGTTTATATCTGAATTCATGTCTACGGCTGGAATTTAAACGTAAGTAATTTCCCCATCACATGTCCCTAAACACAATCCATCTGCATTATTTAGTGTCTAACCCAAGCAACAATCAAAGGGGAAATGGCTGTGTTGAACTTACTGAACTTTGGGATCTCATTCAGTGGGCAACATTATGGGAAGTACAAATATATTAAAGTATCCTGCGGGAACAGCATATTCAATTCTTCTAGTTTATGCTTATCCTGTGATGTGCAACTGCTAATATCTTTTTGCTATGTTATTCTGAGTTCAAGTAGCTGACTTAGTATAAATTTAAATGTCTGATATAATTCTACTACATAGTCACTGACTGAGGAACTCACCCCGACTCAGGATTTTGAATTCTGCTCAGGGTTTTGCTGTGCACACTAGATATTTTCAGTGAATTGCAGCTGGGAGTGGTAGGAGGTGAGACAATGGGAAGATATTTGATTCGTGAAAAATATCCTAAGCTGCATTCAGAGCCCTCTTCACAGTAATCGTGACTGTTGGAAAATATGGCTAAATTGCTGGTCATTCCACCTTCTCTCCTAATGCCTAAATGGAAGCTGAAGCTCTTCTTTATCCAGGACTCTTAAGTGGTGGTACACAGCTTAGATTTCTCCTTAGTGGGCCATGGATGCTGTCTTACTGCTGCCATTAGTCCAGCTCCCTAAGGGAACATAGCCTTCACTCACTGCACATAGGGAGAAGCCTCTTGTGTAGCTGCTACTGACGCACGCAGCGTGGCACTTGATCTTTCATTTTTTACTTCTTTGATCATCTAGCTGTAAGCCACTCAAAGCTGTAACGAGACCCACTCTCTTTGCTGCAATAAAAATTTGTAGCTTACTCAATCTCCCTGACATTGCTTTTTTTAAGCAGGAAGAGCAATTTTTATAATGTCTCTTCAAGAGAAATCATCTTGGATGTGCTTGTGAAGACAAAAGTTATCATATTCATATAATGTTTTTTTCTATAGTATTTTAGTAAGCTCCTTTAGAGTAAAGAAGGTGTTACTTTTTAATCTCTCTATCCCAATAAACTTACACATATCCTAGCATGGTCACTGTAAAACGTTCAATGAATTTAGCTTGGGTATTCAATATGGGTTCATGAATCCTTAAAATTGCATGAAAAGTGCATATGTGTCCTTTGTTTTTACTTACTGAAGATTCTGTTCTAATCTTCCATCTTCCTTTCCCTCATCTTCTGACCTGTTTGGCAGAGAAAAATGAAGGGAAAAGTTGGAGACAGGTTATTAGACACACAGTATTAGAAAGACAAAGTCTCTGAGAAATGCTGGAAGAAATAAATGGCGGCACTGTCGGATAATGCCCTGAACTGCAAAGTCACTGTGGACCATAAGGTCAGTGGTTCAAGCTCACCAGTCACTCTTTGGAAGCCCTATGCAGGGTCATTATGTGTTGAAACCAACTCGACAGCACTTAACAACAACAACAGTATATCAAATGGAGTCCTGGTGTGGTCTGAATGAAAACTACAGGACTGCAAGGTCAATATGAACCACAAGGTGGCTGTTCAAACCCTATACAGGGCCGCTATAAGTTGGAACCAACTGGACAGCACTTAACAACAACAATATATCAAATGGAGCATCGTTGCTCTGTAGGGTTAGTATTGGGCTGGGGATCACAAAATTGGTGGTTCAAGCTCACCAGTAGCTTCATGAGAGAAAGATGAGGCTTTCTGCTTCTGCAAATATTTACAGCCTGGGAAATCCTATAGAGGATTACTATGAGTCAAAACTGACTCAACAACACAATAATAACAATATGTCAAAATGTTATCCTATAACATCACCCATTTGTTGTTGTTAGGTGCCATCGGGTCGGTACCGACTCACAGCAATCTTATGCACAGCAGAACAAAACACTGCCCGATCCTGGGCCAACCTCACTACTGTTGCCACGCTTGAGTCCATCGATGCTGCTACTTGGCCAATCCATCTCATTGGGGGGTCTTCCTCTTTTTCTCTGACCCTCCACCATACCAAACATGATATCCTTCTCCAGTGATTGGTCCCTCCTGACAATATGACCAAAGTATGAGAGATGAAGTTTGGTCATCTTGGCCTCCAAGGAGCACTCTGGCTGCACTGCTTCCAAAATGGAGCTATTGGTTCTTTTGGCAGCCCATGGCTCTTTCAATATTCTCCTCCAACACCATAACTCAAAAGCATCATCACCCATAGATGGGGTCAATTTCAGGGGCACTGGAAAGGTCTCACCCCCTTTAAAAATGTAGCTTTGGTGTATGCTACTATTTTGCTATACAGATCCTTGCCAATTCAGCCTAGATCCCTTTTCTCCATTCTAAATCAGAGTAATTTATCATCATTATTGCCTTTCATCCTCAAAATGCCTTTAGTAAAGACTCAATTATAAACTCCCTCAGAAGTTTCTGGTTTCTGGTAAAGGCAGGCTAAGTTATTTGAGTCAGCATTCTTATTGAAAACAATAATAAAGAAATACTGATAAAGTATATTTAAGTGCTGTAGGATACACACTGGACTGGCAATCAACCACAAGATCAACTGTTCAAACCCACCAGCCATTCCTGGAAACCTTATATCAGATCGCTATGAGTCGGACCCAATTTGACAGCACATAACAACAACACCTGGATGAAAACCTCTACCAAAATGATAAGAAGACTACTAGATCATCTTCAAAGATTAATCATCTCATGTGTGTTTGTGAGGACAAAAAAAAAATATTGTATTTATATAATGTTTCATGTATTATCATAATAAGCTCCTTCAGAGTACAAATGGTATATTTTTTCTCTATCTCTCTATTCCCATAGGAGTCCTGGTGTGGCACTATGGGTTAATGTGCCAAACTGCAAAGCTGTTTGAACTACAAGGTCGGCAGTTCAAGCTCACCAGCTGCTCCTCAGAAACCTATACAGGGTCACTATGGGTCAGAACCGACTCGTTGGCACTTCACAACAACAACATTCCCATAACCTTACATGATTCCTAACATGGTCACCGTAAAATGTTTAAGGAATTTAATGGCTTTGTGTACATCACAGGCCTGGTGCTTGGGTTTTTAATATGAACCCATGAGTCCTTGAAATTACATGAAAAACCACAGGGCATTTGACAGTACTAGGACTAAAGGGATAGGAGTCCAGGCCTGGGGCCCACAGGAACTGGAGAGTATTATAGGGCACCCTCATCCAATTAATGCACACTTCGATTAAGGATGAAGCAGACCTAAACTGCCTCTGTTGCACTCATTCCCTTGGGGGCTGCAGGAAAGCCTACTTGGGCACTAAACAAAGCAGGAGAAAAAAAGAAGAAAGAAAAAGTTCATAGAAGTTGTGGCCATGGACCACCCTCTTATGAATCTCTACCTTGAGTACACTTAGCCAGTGCCCTTTTAGTTACGAATTCAGTGTGAGGAACCCTTAACTGTTATTGCCCCAGATGCCTGGTAAAAACAAAATAAAACCTCCGGTGCTGTGGGTTAATGCGCCAGACTGCAAAACTGTTTGAACTGCAAGGTCGGTGGTTCAAGCTCACCAGCTGCTCCTTGGAAGCCTTATACAGTGTTGCTATGGGTCAGAATTGACCCGACAGCACTTAACAACAACAACAAGAGGAGGACACACCCAAACAAGGCTTCACAGTACCCCTAAAAATAATTTACAAACAATGACCAGCAATCAAAGATAATCAAACATCCAGGGACAAGAACCAACAAAACAACAGAGAAGAAATAGATCTCACTGTTTCAACAGACTTGGGGTTTAAAAACAGCAATGTTTTTAATATGAAAATAAATAAATTTTTGAAAATAATTATAGGAGAGTATAAAAAGTTACATACTACATTAAGGAGTTCTGGTAGCGTGGTGGTTATGAATCGGGCTGCTAACCTCAAGGTCAGCAGTTTGAAACTACCAGCGGTTCCGCCGGAGAAAGATGAGGCGTTCTGCTCCTGTAAAGATTTACAGCCTCGGAAATCCTGTACAGGGTCGCTATGAATTGGAACCGACTCCACGGCACATAGCCACCACCATTTGAAAAAGAACCAAGTTAAAAATAAAAAGTAACCTGGAGTAAAAACTCAATGATCACAACTTCAACATATTAAACAACATAAGGGAGAAGTCATGAAACAAAAGGTGGGGGAGAAGACATTATATAGAGTGGGCTGTGTTGTGGCGCTGTGGAATAAAGCACTGGACCGCAAGGTCAGTTTGAACCACAAGGTCGGTGGTTCATATTCATCAGCCCCTCCTTGGAAATCTTTGATAGGGTCGCTATGAGTCAGAACCAACTCTAGAGCACTTAACAATAACAGCAAAAACAATTATAAAAGTGGAGAAAGAGGGAGACAAGAGGCTGGCAAAAATTTTTTGCAACGTTTCACTCAGCATTATGTCTTCCAGGTTCATCATCCATGTTATGAAGTGTTTTGCAGATTCATTGGTATTCTTCAACATTGCATTGTATTACACTGTGCGTATGTAGCAAAGTTTATTTACTCTTTCATTGTTGGGCATTTAGGCTGACTCCATCTTTTTGCTATTGTGAATAGCTGCGATGAACATTTGTGTGCATATATCTACTAGTGTCTTGACTCTTACTTCTTGTGGCTATACACCAAGTAGAGGGATTGTGGGATCATATGGTATTTCTAGTCCTTATTTTTTCAGGAAGCACCATACTACAGCCGTTGGATTTTACAGTCCCACCAGCAATGTAGGAGGGTCACAGTCACACCCTCACCAGCATTTGGTGTTTTCTGTTTTTTTTTGAACTTTGCTATTAATGCTGAGATGAGATGAAATCTCATTGTTGTTTTGAGGATAAGCACTCAAGCTTTCAACATTTCAGCCCAGCAACTAAGGGTGGCAAGGATGTGGAGAAATTAGAACTCTTATCCACTTCTGTTAGGAATACAAAATGTATGGCTTTTGTGGAAAACAGCACTGTGGCTCTGTAGGATAAGCACTGGACAACTAACCACAAGGTACACAGTTCGAGTCCAACAGCTGTTCAATGGGAGAAAAATGATGCTTTCTGCTCCCATAAAGATTTGCAACCTTGGAAACTCTATACAGGGTCATGATGAGTTGGAACCAACTTGATGGCACTTAATGAGAACATTATTGTGAAAAACAGTATGGAGAGGAGAACAAACAAGATGGCGGATCGGGTGGACGTATAGCGGAGAGCTCCGCCAACAACAACACAGAATACCCGACCAAGCAGGCTCGGGGATGGTCCCAGAATTCAGAACCACATATAAAGGCATACTTAGAAGGTTGGAAGACTCACAGCTGGGGGAATTTGTGGCAGAAGCAAGAAATCTA
>NW_006408546.1:17188180-17233364 GCF_000296735.1 Chrysochloris asiatica | reverse complement strand
AAAAAAAAAAAAAAAAAACAGTATGGAGTTTCCCCAAAAGACTGAAAATAGAACTACAATATGACTCAGTAATCCCACTCTTAGGTATTGTTGCTGTTATTGTTAAGTGCCATTGAGTTAATTAATTCTGACCCATAGCAGCCCTGAATAGGGTTTCTTAGGAGTGGCCAGTGAGCTTGACTCATGGACCTTGCGATTCAAACCAACTTTGCAGTCCAGAGCATTAACCCACAGCACCACACCAGGACTCCTAGGCATGTGTCCCCGAAATATTAAAAACTCAAAAAGAGATTTGTATGCCAGTGTTCATTGCAGTACTATTCCCAATAGCCAATAGGTGAAAACAACCTAAATGCCCATCAATAAATGAATGCATTAAAAAAATGTAGTACATACATACAATGGAATCCTACCTGGCCTGTACAATAAATTAAGTCCTGAAGGCACACAATAAAGATGGAACTTGAAAACACTATGTAGAGTGAAATAAGTCAAAGACAAAAGGACAAATATTGTATGGATTCACTTACATTGAAAGAAATGGAAGATGCATAGAAACCAAAGTTGGAGATTGAGGTCTAGTTTATAACTTGCCCTACTGTGGATATAGCTTTTGTTGGAAAGCACCTGCTTTCTTCCTTCATTGACTTCTTATATCTTAATGCATCAAAGACTGGTTCCTTATCTGTACCTTACCAACAGGGTTGATACTCAAAATACTTAACCTTAGGGCATAGGCATTCATCTGTCAGAAAAGATACTCCTGATCTTGATGTTGGCTGTAGGGACCTGAATAGCTAGGGTGGTAGAGACTACCTTGTTGTTGTTAGGTGCAATCGAGTCGGTACCCGACTCATAGCGACCTTATGCACAGCACAACGAAACACTGCCCAATCCTAGGCCAACCTCACTACTGTTTGCCACGCTTGCTTGCATCCATCAATGCTGCCACTTGGCCAATCCAAAAGAGGGGGTCTTCCTCTTTTTCTCTGACCCTCCACCTTACCAAACATGATATCTTTTTCCAGAGACTTGTCCCTCCTGACAACATGTTCAAAGTATTAGAGATGAAGTTTGGCCATCTTGGCCTCCAAGGAGCACTCTGGCCGCACTCTTCCAAAACCGATCTATTGGTTCTTTTGGCAGCCCATAGCACTTTCAATATTCTCCTCCAACACCATAACTCAAAAGCATCAATTGTTCTACAGTCTTCTTTATTCACTGTCCAGCTTTCACATGCATATGAGGTTATTGAAAACATATGGCTTGGGTCAGATGCACCTTAGCCCTCAAGCTGACATCTTTGCTCTTCAACACTTTTAAAAGGCCTTGTGCAGCAGATTTGCCTAATGCAATACGTCATCTGATTCTTGACTGCTGCTTCTGTGAGTGCTGATAGTTGATCAAAGAAGAATGAAGTCCTGACAACTTCAATCTTTTCTCCATTGATAAGAGACTACCTAGGTAATGGCTATTTAACAACCGGTAAGAAAGCATTTCGAAATTTTAATAATGAGAGTTGGCAGTACATACCAGCTGAATCCCTGAAGACAGCCCTTTCACCAGGTTCCCTTGCAGCTCTCATCCTCCCTCTGCACCCTGATCATCTGCCTCACCTTTCCCTATTGCATCTTTAAACCTTCTAACAAAGCTGCTTGCTTGTCTAGGTCTATTGGAAATACCTATTAACCACAACCACCACAACAAAATCCACAAGATAATTTCTTTTTTCAAAGTTTGGTTCTCAATTTCCCTGAAACATGCAGACAAGAATGATCACATATTTTCTTTAGCCAACTTTTCATTTCTGGACATGGCTATATTATTTGATTACAACTTAAGTCGGCTTTATAAACTAAAAATTCACATTTTATGCAGAAAATGAGAGGTATTTGTGCTTTATTCAAAGATTTGGAATAAGTTTCTTTGAAATGGCAAGCCCTTTATAGTAGAAAAATTTGAACATACAAAATGCAAACTTACCAGTAATCCCACCTCCCATTTTTCCAGGTATTTGGTGTATATCCTTTCAGATTTTATACACACTTGTCTGTCCATCTATCTATACAAACATACCTATGTTAAGAGCCAATTAACTAGTATTCATTTTGTGTAAACCTTTTCAGAGCAAATTACATCTATATTCATTATCATTGTCAGGTAACACTGAGAGATGGCAGTATTTGGTAGAAGAAATGTCTTCTTCCTATAGACAGTACCTTCATTTGGATTTTAGTGAATGCATCAAGAACTATAAAAGTGAAGTTGCTTTGACATCAAATGAAAAGTCCTATGGCAGTGCAGTTCAGTATGATTTGGATTCTTACCTTCAGGTACAAAAGCATATCCTGAATTCAGGGCCACTGGAATTCATTCGTACACCTTGGGGCTTGAACTACATTTGAATTCAAATTTAGTAATGCTTTTAGATCAACTTGAGCTGACAAATTCTTTGGAAGAAAGTGGAATAAGGCAATTTGATGGAAATTATACTGTGTAAGTACCTTGTCACTCCAGATATTTCACTTTTACATTAAATTTTTTTTCAGTTAATTTCAAGGTAACTGCTATATGCCAGACACCCAGGCTATTTGTCATTATTATTCATTTGTTTATATGCAGCACTGTCATTTACTACTGGTGTGGCACTGTGGGTTAATGCATCAGACTGTGAAGCCGTTTGAACTTGCAAGGTCAGCAGTTCAAGCTCACCAACTGCTCCTTGGAAACCCTATACAGGGTCGCTATGGGTTGGAACCGACTTGAGGGCACTTAACAACAACAACAATTCTTAAGGAAATATAATTGCTCTAAATTTATCAAGTTGCTTATGCAGAACTTTGTCAAATCGTTTCCTTGGAAAGAAACCTAAGACTTGGCTGTTGGAGAATATTCATGGGGGACCTCCGCATATCATACACACTTGGGCCTCGACTCCTGGTCCCCTCATGCTCACTAGCTCCTTGCACTGAGCTCTAACAACCTGGGGCTTGTGTTATTGCAAGCATAATGAAACTTCAACAATAATTTTCTGATTGAAGGTAGCTTTCCAAGTAAAAGGGGCCATGCATATGTGAAATATTCAGAAGGAGATACTGCATAGTGTTAAAAGTAAAATAAGTGCCCATTAATATATACTGCAGCTTCTACCCTCATGTGATTGGAACCCAGAATCACAAACTCAAGAGTCTAAAAAGGGTGTGCGTATGGAGGATCCTAAGAACTTTTGCTGTCCAGCCTTATTTGGAGGTAATGAAACTAAGCCTCAGAGAGTTCTCTCTATAAGACAACCCGGGACAGAGAAGTCCCCAGAGCCTGCTAGACATGACTTACCATGGAGTGACCCCTGTGTTCTATGTGTGAAGAACAGGGTACAAAATGGGGAACACTGTGATGGTCACTTAATGACAAACCCCCAAAGTCTAAATCCATATTTACACTGTGTTGCAGTTGTCATTTATGATATCACTGCCTTCAGTTTTGATCAGAGAAGCACAAAGCTAATAGAAATTTCAGAAAGGAAATTTATACTCACACCAAAAACACAACCAACAATCTGGATGCGTATGCTTTCAGGTAAACAGAAATGAGTATTTTCCCCATCTCCAATCCCATACCAAACTCACAGGGAGTAGATAATAAATATGGTCTCTTTTTTTCTGAACAGTTTTATTTTTCGTTTTTGAAACTTTTTATTGTGAATTGAGTGAAGGTTTACAGAGCAAATCATCAGTTTTACAATCATCAAATCATACACTTTGCTTCATCTCAATGATTGCAGTCCCCTCCCTGCAACAACAGTTATCCTGCTTCCTCCCTGTAATTTTTATTTCCATTCTTAACCTTTCTGAACTAATGTCCTTTTGAGTGATTGACCATTCCCTGTGAACATATATCACTAGTTCTGTTGTTCCCATATATACCTATCTACTGCTTGGCTGAAAACAGGGCCCCAAGGCTGTGTTCAGTTGGAGCTGAAGTGTGGCTGAGAGCCATAGTCTCAGGTTACTCCAGTCTCTTTCTGACCAGTAAGTCTGGTCTTTTTATAATTTTAAGTTTTGTTCCACATTTTCTCTCACTCTATCCAGGATCTTCTAATGGGATCCCTCTCAGAGCACCTCTCAGTAGCACCATCTAGTTCTTCTTGTCTCAGGATTACGGAGACTAATGGTCCCATGTTTCATTAGTTAGTTAACTAATTGATTCCAAGCATCTTTAATTTTCATCATCTATCCTCTGCACATGGAAAGACAAGTAAGTTGCCCATTACATGGTATGCCAATTGACCATAGCATCCCCGAGAGTGTGGTCCTGAACCTCCAGACTCGGCAACTCATTGCCTTGAGATGTTTGGCAATGCCTAAGAAGTTTTCATCATTTTGTCCCTCCTCTTGTACGCTCCACCACATTCATAGACGGGTGTTTGCAGTGAAGGTAAACACCCATGTGCAAAAATACTCTCTGTGAAACCTTTCTATAATATGTTCTTTAGCTTTAAAAGATTTCAAATTCTTAGAAGGTAATTACATGAAGTGCATAGCACATAGTGGTCGATCAAAGCTTTTGCAATCAAACCTTCACCTCTAAGTGCCAGGCAAGCTTCATTCTTCTTTGAAGACAGCTCAGGGGTACTCGAACTCCTTTTGCCTGTTGATGGCTGGTATGTGACTATGTAGTCAAAACACTCACTTTCATTCACTTCATGTAGAAATCCAGCTGATAATCTGAACATTTCCCTTAACATGGCAAGTAACTGACATGCAATGATGAATGAGTAACAGTACATGAACATTCTCCTGCTTAACATTCTCCAGTGGTTCCCCAGAGTCTTCAGGATAAAGTCCAGGCGCCTTAAACTGGCAATCATGGACTTTTAGGATGTGAACCATATCTATCTTTCTAGCTCCATTTCTCAATCCTCCCCCTTCTTACTTTCTGGCCATGCATGCTGAAGTGCTCTGGAAAAATCAAACACTTACCTCCCTCCACTTAGAATTCCCTCCATATACCCTCTCCACATTTGCCTGGCTAATGCCTATTCATCCTGCAAATGTCCAATTGGAGTGGTATGCAGTAATGCATGTTTTACCACCTGAACACAGGAACAATCATCCTACTTTCAGTGAGACACCTCTCACATCAACATTTGCCTTTCATCACCAATCTCTTGGTAAAAGTAGCTTTTATTTACCACCTCCATTTCTTTATAATCCAGACATTTCTAAATGCCTTACAAACTTGCTCTCCCAGGCATTACTCAACTGAAAATGCTCTTGTTGATGGCTACTGGTGTCCTCCTAATCATTTAATTCATTGGCAATTGTTTTTCCAAATACTCCTTAAATTCTCTAAGTCATCAAGTCGGCTAATCATCCTGTTATCTTCTGTTTACTTTTGTGGGGTAGTTTCCTAAACTCTCTTACTCTAATTGCTTCTTCTTTGTCATTTACTAGCTTCATTTCTTCCCCCTCTTCTCTAATTAAAGATAGTCCTCTGGGTTCATCAGATTCACATTAGCAGTGGAATGACTATACCATTTTGTTACATTTTAAGTAGGCTTTTAAGTGAAAATTCAGATTTATGCAAAAAGTAAGAGGTGTTTCTTTAGCTTTATGGTCAGATTCAAACTAGGCTTCCTTCAAATGGCAAAGTCTTTTGCTACAACAAATTCAAAACATTTGTGTGTCTTGTTGATTTTCATTTCCCAGGGAAAAAAGGAGAAAATCCCAGTGCCGTAAAAAGAGCATTACTTTTGGAGAGAGACGTCGGTTTAAATCTCAGTTCTGTCACTCATGCTCAAGCAGTGTGACATGGAGCATATGGCCTAATCCATTTGAGCTTGCTTGTCATCTGTAAATTGGAGAAAACATTATCTTTCAGAATTATCATGGATTGCAAAGTATACAGAGTGCAGATCTCAATGCTGGGCACACAATGGGCACTCACCCCAAACCCACTTCCCCCAACCTTGCCAGTCACTTCTTCCAATGTGTTGTTCACATCCAGAAAAGGTAAATCTTGCGGAGCACAGATGTTGAAACATTTCTTTTGTGGCCCAATGATTCCCCAATTGCTTACTGAATTAAAGTCCGATTTATCCTTATTAAGAATCTTCAGGTTCTGCCTCAGGCTTCCCTCTCCAGCCCTGTCCCTCATTGATCTTCTGAATGAGTACCTTTCTCCAAGCAAACTGGGTTTTTCCAGAAACACACCATATACCCTCCACCCAAAGGTACAGCTCAAATGTTGCTTCCTTTTTGAAACCGGTTGTCTCCCCAGCTGGATATTTTATCCCTAGAGTGTCTTATTGGTATCTCTCTTGCAGGGCAAAGATGTTTGCAAGTGGTTAGCAGTAGGAAGTTGGGAGTTAAGAGAGCACCCAGAAGCTCCTCAGAAGAAATGCCTGGTGATCTCCTGCTGAACAACCACTGAGAACCGTAAGGAGCACAGTTCTACTCTAACACCCATGGGCTTGCCAGGAGCCAGAAGTGAAGCAAGGGCCGCTGATTTTTCCTCTCACAGCACACATATGATGCCAGGCTTGCCGTTATTAGTCCGTGACTGACGCTTCCGGCTTATACATTGTAATCCCTTTGAGGGCAGAAACGTGGCTCTTATTCACTTTGCTAAGTGACTCATCATGTGGATTTAAAAAAAAAAAAAAAAAATCAACGTTTTGTCAAGGAATGATTTTCATTTCCTCAACTTCTTAGGAAGGAACTCTGGTGGCACTATGGGTTAAGCACTGGACTAGTAACTACAAGAGGAGCAGTTCAAACTCACTGGTAACTCTGAGGGAGAAAGATGAGGCTGTCTGCTTCTGTAAAGATTTACAGTCTCAGAAAGTCTATATAGGGTTGCTATGAGTTAGAATCGACTCAAGGGTGGAGAGATAATGGGGGTTGAAGGGTGCATACAGCAGTACTGAGGGAGGCACTGCTGGCTGAATTCCCAGCAGCAGTTGTTGTTGTTAGGTGCCACGGAGTCGGTACAGACCCATAGCGACCTTATGTACAGCAGAACGAAACACTGCCCGATCCTGGGCCAACCTCACTACTGTTGCCACGCTTGAGTCCATTGATGCTTCTACTTACCCAATCCATCTTGCTGGGGGTCTTTCTCTTTTTCTCTGACCCTCCACCTTACCAACATGATAGCCTTCTCCAGTGACTGCTCCCTCCTGACAATATGTCCTAAGTATGAGAGACGAAGTTTAGCCATCTTGGCCTTCACAGAGTACTCTGGCTGCACTTCTTCCAAAATGCAGCAGTAGCAAGAGGGAAAAGGCAAGGTTGAAAAGCTAGCCTACAAATTTACCAGGTAAGACTTTGAGATTTGTTGATTAATTGCAATACGCCTCCTGGGAAACCCTTTACCAATTCGTTATGCTTGTCCTTATTTCCTTTCATTCCCAGAGTTATTTTCCTAACCTTCCAGTCTCCTCTAAACCAAAGAACAAAGAAATCATTTGGTTTTAAACTCACAGTTGAACATACAGGAATATATAAACATATATTTAATGTTACTTTATGCATTAGCCCATGTTTGAAGATCTTATTTTTCTTAAATGAAATTTCTTTAAATCAAAATCCAAGACCAAATTTCCCGGTATTATATTAAGGCAGTACCAAGCGTAGCAGTTTTTATATACAACAAAATCAGTAATGTAATGGCTGAAAGAATGAAGAATGACTTTATAGATCACAGCTGAGGAACTTAAAGTTTGATTAATTGTAGTGAGAAAAAAAATTAGAAAAAAAAAAAAAAACGTAGCCCAAATGAGTGACACTTTTGATCCTGCCCTTCATCAACTTCAGGTAGGGAAATAATTGGGTGCTTAATGGTATATAAATAGGCGCTCTGGTAGCATAGTGGTTACGAATCGGGCTGCGAGCCGCAAGGTCAGCAGTTCGAAACTACCAGGTGTTCCGTGGAAGAAAGATGAGGCTTTCTGCTCCCATAAAGATTTACAGCCTCAGAAACTCTATACAGGGTCGCTATGAGTCGGAACCGACTGCATGGCACATAACAACAACAACAACAACAATGGTATATATATAAGGATTTAGGTATCTCCAATGTAAAGCTCATTGAAAACAGAAATGATATACCATTTATTCTGTATTACTTGGTACAGTGCCAAAGTTTGAAAATACTCTCAAACACTGAATATCCAGGAATCAGAAATACTGGAAGTCTCCAATATTCAAACAAATTAGGTATAGTTTATATATGTAAAATTTTCAACTAACTCTTGTGAGTCTCAATTGCGCCACAGAGTAGGCCAAGTATATAATTATCTGCTTTAATTTATATACCACAAGATCATACTGCTGACATTCAAACCTGGTTTCACATCCACTCTTTTATTATTGAATGCCACAGAGACACAGGTTGGCAGAAATGAAAGAATTATCTAACCTTGCTTATTTTTAAAAATCACAAAAACTGAGGCCCTGAAAGGTCACATGACTAATTAGTGACAAATCTCCTACTAGAAGCCCTGGTTACCTAAAGCAGAGCCCATATATCGCTCTCTGGACATCACTGTTTGCACACACACACACACACACACACACACACACACATTTTTGTTTTTCCTTCTTGAAACTGTTGTTAGTTGCTACCTAAACTGCGAAATCAGTCTGATCTACAAAGTCTGCGGTTCAAGCTCACCAGCTACTCCTCAAAAACCCTATGCAGGGTCGTTATGGGTTGGAACCGACTTGACGGCACTTAACAACAACACCAACAACAAACGACTCTGACCCGTGCTGACTCCATGTATGTGGAGTAGAGCTGCTTCCAGGGTTTCCAGAGCTGTGATCTTTGGGAACCACATCATCAGGCCTGTCTTCCAAGGCATCTCTGGGTGGGTTCAACACCCCAGCTGTTTGGTGGTTGTCTTGAAACTCTGGTGTTGGTGTGTCGTCGAGTGGTGTTCTGATTCACAGTGACCTATATAGGGTTTCTGAGGTTGTAAATCTTAACAGAAGTAGAAAGTCTTATCTTGAGTGACTGGTGGATTTGAACTACTGACCTTGTTCCTTCTTGAAACTTTTTAGTTCTGAATAAGCTTCAAGGCTCTTCTCAAATCACATCGTTTTATTTGGCCCATAGCCAAATTCAAAGAGAGAGAGAGAGTGGGTTGGGTGGGCAGAGAAGAGATGGCAAGAGAGGGTAAGTAATAAAGTAGACAAATGCTCTTAAATTTTCTTTTGCAACCATGTGGCAATAGGATTCAATTATCTTAATGAAGAGATACTTTGATGTAGTAGAAAGAGCACAGGGCTTCCGATCTGGCTTCAAACGCTGACTGAACATGTAATAGATACAGGAATTTGGCCAGGACACTTCTTTGAACCTTTTTCTTCATTAGCAAGATGAGGTTTGATGCGAGAATTTGAGAAGAAAATATGTCTGGCACACAGTCGGAGGCTGATAAATATTTGTTGAATGACTGAAAAACACACTTGATACTCAATAAACGGAGTCTTGGTTAATGCACTGGACTGCAAAGTCAGTTTGAATCACATGGTTGGCGGTTCTAGCTCCCTAGCTGCTCCTCAGAAACCCTATACAGAGTCGCTATGGGTTGGAACCGACTCAGTGGCACTTAACAACAACAACATATAGGGTGGAGTCCTGGTGTGGCATTGTGGGTTAATGCGCCAGACTGCAAAGTCATTTGAACTGCAAGGTTGGCGATTCAAGATCACCAGGTGCTCCTTTGAAACCCTATACAGGGTCGCTATGGGTCGGAACCGTCTCAATGGCACTTTACATCAACATACATGGTTGAGTGTTCCCATTTCCCAGAGAGCTACAGATCTGAAGGCTTTCCCACCTCCCTCCGTCCTCAGAGGCCTGAACCTCAGCCTGGAGTTCGGCCCATACCTTCTCAGCCTCAACCAGTGCCCGGTCCATAGTCCACAGAGAACCCTCTTGGTCTCGTTCTCTAGCCAAGAGAAGTGCACTGGTCTTGGGTGGAGCCTTGCTTCGCCGTCTCTCTCTTCCTTTTCTCTCCTCACTGCCGGCATCATTGACATTATTCTCTGCTTTTTTGTTGTTGTTGTTTTGATCTCTGCTTGCCGGTTCTGGGACAGATTCAGCAGCTGCAAAACACAGCCCTCCGCCGTTAAGTCCAAACGTAACTTCGCAACTATAGCCAACTAAGCTAGTTACAGCTAGGAATGCCTCGTTGCTAAGGAAACAGGGGCGTGGCTTGGGAAACGACAGGCATACGCCAGGTTTGCGCAGGCGTTCGGGCCGTGGCCTTTGGCTATCGCGAGAATTGTCTCCCGGAAGTTCCACGTCAGTCAGTCGGTCGTTCAGCAGGTCGGTGGGTCTCCTGCGGCCGGAATCGCCGGTAGCAAGCAAAGATCCTCGAACCTGGACGCACGGAACCATGGTGGGTTAGGGTCCCGCTGGTGGAAGCGGAGCCCTGCCGGGTGTGGCTGGCGTGTGGGACCTGGGCTGGGGCCCTCAGTAAGCAGCATTTGGGCTGGTGCGGCCGTTTCCTCCGGCCTTCCCAAAACCCGGAGAGCTGTGAGCAGTAGGAAGGAAAAGGCTCTGGGGCCCAGGAATCCAGGGTGGCTTATTGAAGTACAGCCTGCAACCAAGGGATCGTGGACTTCTGTGCGTTTGTCAGAACTTCTGCAGTGGGGTCTGTGGTCCCGGGAACCCAAGAGTCTGGAAATGTTGAACTCCATAAGAAGCTTTCATAAAGTTAACTTCGTTCTGCCCTTAAAACGGTGACAGCTAATCTTTAAATTGGGTCTGTTCTTGGTGTAGTATGCCGACCCCAAAGTACAGAGAAGCTACAAAAAGTAAATTAAATATGCGGAGCGAAAAGGAGAATTTTAAGTGCTTTAGGATCCCAGCTCCTAGATTTTTAGTGGGAAAAGTGTTGGGGGCGAGGGCAAGGGAGGCTCCTTAAACTGACTGGTATGCTTTTCTGCATTTGTAAATATAGTGACTGGTAAGACTCGCAGCCACAATACTTTAGTGTCTTCCTCAGTCTCGAAAATACCTTTAAATAGAGGAAAGCAAATGCAGTTAGTGTGAGAATAACTTTTCAGAAAAATCTGAGACCCCGTATTTTATATTTAAGCATTTCACTAACTTTTTATTTGCTATGAAGCACAGGTTCAAAGATTTTATGCATGAAAACCTTTTAACAAACCAACACAACCCACTGCCCTCGAGTCCATTTTGACTCATAGTGACACTGTATAGGGTTTTCTAGACTGTGTATCTTTACAGGAACAGACAGTCTCATCTTCCTCTGGAGCAACTGCTGGTGGGTTTGAACTGCTGACCTTGTGGTTAGCAGTCTACTGCTTTACCTACAGCACCACCAGGACTCCTTCTGAAGACCTAGTTGTTAAGTGCCATCAAATCGGTTCTGGCCCATAGGAACCCTGTATAGGGTTTCCAAGGCTGTATATCTTTGCGGGAGCAGAAAGCCACGTCTTTCTCCAATGGAGTTGCTGGGGTGGTTCGCAGTCTGGTGTTTATTCTACAGAACCACTGTGCTTCCTTAAATCCAAGTCCCTCATCTCGTAGTAAACCAAGCAAAAACCCTTTAACCTTACATTTATATAGTTGATTTTGGCTGAATTGGTACATATAACCAGAGTTATTGTCATTTTTTATAATTGACCCCTTAGAGAAACTGTTAGAACTGATGGATGCTCCCAGAAAACTGCATACAAGAACCTACACAATTTTACATAGCATTTCAGTAGGTTCAAGAAACCCTGTGGGGCAGTTCTATTCTGTCATATAGGGTCACTATGAATTGGAATTGACTTGATGGCACATAGCAACAACACACAAACATGCCTCCCATCCTCAGTCTCATCTGGAGACTTCCTTGGATCTCCAGGTTAAGAGACCCTGAATTAGACCTCAGATCTCTCTTCATTATATCGTATTACTATGGGCTGTTCTGGTGTGATGCTGCAGGATAATGCACTGGACACAAAGTCAGCGATTTAAACCCACCAGCTGCTCCTCAGAGACCCTAAACAGGGTCGCTGTGAATCAGAACTGACTAAATGATGTTTAACAACAACAATGCTTGTGGTGACAAACCTTTTTTGGAAAGGGACCTTGGATCTGCCTAGTTTTATTTATTTGATAATCTTTATGGTTAAGAATGTATTTTCACAATGTATTACCATTTCCTCTATTATGTAACAGATTTACAAAATTTTGTGTAAGATGCAAAATATTCATTTATTTTTATTACCAGAGAGCATTTGTTATATATCATGTACTTTGCTAAAACTTGCCTTTATTCCCCAAGTCTCAAAAGCTATGAAATTATAAATAATGTTTATTGAATGCTAACTACAAGGAGCTCTGGTAGCGTAGTGGTTACGAATCGGGCTGCGAACCTTAAGGTCAGCAGTTCGAAACTACCAGCCGCTCCGCGGGAGAAAGATGAGGCTTTCTACTCCCGTAAGGATTTACACCCTCGGAAACCCTGTACAGGGTCGCTCTGGGTCGGAACCGACTCGACGGCACTTAACAACAACAACAACTATAGGCTAGGCACTGTTCTAATTCTCACAACACTAAACAACAGATAATAGTACTATCTTTGTTTTATATATGTTGAACTCGAAGGAAGATAAGCAAGCATTATTGAACATCTAAAATGAGTTAAGGTACTGAAATTTGAATCCAGGTAGCATGGCTTTCTAGACATGAATTATATTACCTGTCCTCAGACTACATAGCTATTGTATAAGATGCTGTAATGATAAAGACATGTATAAGTAATGACCCTGTCCTCAAGGAGTAAGCAATAGGAGACATATACAAATGTACCGTGAATGATTGGAATTCTGTTGGAGAGAAGGGGGTTCAGGTTGTGAGAACAGCTTATTAAGCTGAGTCCTAAATGCATGCAACTTAGGTGAGATGGAAATGAAAGGAGACATTTAGAGTTGAGGGTACAGTAGAAGCAAGACCAGAACTCTTTTTTTTCTGCATCTGCTTACCACTCTTCCCAAGTACCATCCTTCCCTCCGTACCCTGTAGAGATGTCTATCCTTGCACCTCTGGTATTTTGTGTGACAGTTTTGGGTGTGCTTGTAGAAATAATATACAATGATTAAGTATAGAGGAAAAGAAGGGCCCAATATATCCAGGGAACAGGGAATACTGAGCAGTTTAATTTGATAAGAGTGTAAAGGTCTTACAGGGACATGGGAGAAGATAAGTAGGTAATTGTTGTTGTTAGGTGCCATCGAGTCAGTACCGACCCATACGAACTTATGCACAGCAGAAAGAAACACTGCCTGATCCTGGGCCAACCTCACTACTGTTGCCACGTTTGAGTCCATCGATGCTGCCACTTGGCCAATCCATCTCGTTGGGGGTCTTCCTCTTTTTCTCTGACCCTCCACCTTACCAAACATGACATCCTTCTCCAGTGACTGGTCCCTCCTGACAATATGTCCAAAGTATGAGATATGAAGTTTGGCCATTTGGCCTCTTAAGAAGCACTCTGGCTGCACTTCTTCCAAAACACATCTATTGGTTCTTTTGGCAGTCCATGACACTTTCAATATTCTTCTCCAACACCATAACTCAAAAGCATCAGTTTTTCTACAGTCTTCCTTATTCACTGTCCAGCTTTCGCATGCATATGAGGTATTGAAAATACCATGGCTTGCGTCAGGTGCACCTTAGTCCTCAAGCTGACATTTTTGCTCTTCAACACTTTAAAAAGGTCCTGTGCAGCAGATTTGCCTGATGCAATACGTTGTTTTCTTGACTGCTGCTTCCGTGATAGTTAATCCAAGAAGAATGAAATCCTTGGCAACTTCATTCTTTTCTCCATTGATGAGAATGCTGTTTATTAGTCCAGTAGCGAGGATTTTTGTTTTCTTTACATTGAGATGTAATTCACACAGAAAGCTGTGCTCTTTGATCTTCATCAGTAAATGTTTTAAGTCCTCTTCACTTTCGGCAAGCAAGGTTGTATCATCTGCATGTCGCAGGTTGTTAATGAGTCTTTCTCCAATCCTGATGCCATGTTTTTCTTCATATAATCTAGCTTCTCGGATTATTTGCTCAGCATACAGGTGAATAAGTATGATGAAAGAATACAACCCTGTAACACACCTTTCTTAATTTTAAACCATTCAGTGTTCCCATGTTCTGTTCGAACATCTGCCTCTTGGTCCAGGTACAGATTCCTCATGAGCCCAGTTAAGCGTTCCAGAGAAATTCACACTTGGCAGTGTTGTCCATAGCTTGTCATGATCCACACAATCAAAAGCCTTTGCGTAGTCAATAAAGCACAGGGAAACATCTTTCTGATATTCTCTGCTTTCAGCCAAGATCCATAAGACATCAGCAGTGATATCCCTCATTCCACGGCCTCTTCTGAATCCGGCTTGAAGCTCTGGAAGTTCTCTGTGAATGTATGATTGTTGCCGTTTCTGTATTACCTTTAGCAAAACTTTACTTGTATGGGATATCAAAGAGATTGTCCAATGATTTCCTCATTCCGTTGGGTCACCTCTCTTTGGGATGGACACAAATATGGATCTCTTCTAATCAGTCGGCCAGATAGTTGTCTTCCAAATTTCTTGGCTTAGATGAGTGAGTGCCTCCTGTGCCGCCTCACTTTCTTGAAAGATTTCAGTTTTTATATCATCAATTCTTGGTGCCTCGTTCTTTGCCAATTCCTTCAATGCACCTTCAACTTCCTCCTTCAGTATCATTGGCTCTTAATCATATGCTACCTCTTAAAACGGTTGAACATTACCCATTTCCTTTTGGTACAGTGACTCTGTGTATTCCGTCCATCTTCTCTTGATGCTTTCTGCATCATTTAATAATTTGCCCAGAAAATCCTTCAATAACAAAACTCAAGACTTGAATTTTTTCTTCAGTTTACCCCAGTCTGAGAAATGCTAAGCGTGTTCTTCCTTTTTGGTGTTCTGATTCCAGATCTTTGCACATTTTGTTGTAATATTTGGCTTTATCTTCTCAAGCTGATCTTTGACATTTTCTGTTCAGCTCTTGGACCTCGTCATTTCTTCCATTTGCTTTAGTACCTCTAAGGTGGAAAGCAAGTTTCAGTGTCTCTTCTGACATCCATTTTGACCTTTTCCTTCTTTCTTGTCTTCTCAGTGATTTTTTGCTTTCTTCATGTATGATGTTCTTGATGTCATCCCACAACTCTTCTGGTCGTCTGTCTTTAGTGTTTAATGTATCAAATCTATTGTTCAGATGATCTCTAAATTCAGGTGGGATATATTCAAGGTCATGTTTTGGCTCTCGTGGGCTTGTTTTCATTTTCTTCAGCTTCAGTTTGAATTTGCATATGAGTAATTGATTATGTGTTCCACAGTCTACCCCTGGCCTTGTTTTCACTGATGATATGGAGCTTTTCCATCTTCTCTTTCTGCAGAAGTAGTCAATTTGATTTCTTTGTATTCCATCTGGTGAGGTCCATGTGTCTAGTCGTCTGTTATGCTGTCTAAAGAAGGCATTTGAAATTAACAAATCACTGGTTTTGCAGAATTCTATCATGCGTTCTCCAGCATCATTTCTATCACCAAGGCCATGTTTTCCAACTACTGATCCTTCCTCTTTGCTCCCAGCATTTGCATTCCAATCACCAGTAATGATCAATATGTCTTGATTGCATGTTTGATCGAATTCAGATTGAAGAAGTTGGTAGAATTCTTCTATTTCATCCTCACTGGCTTTAGTGGTTGGTACGTAAATTTGAATAATAGTGATATTAACTGGGCATCCCTGTAGGTTCATGGATATAATCCTATCAAGACCACGTTGTACCGCATGACTGATCTGGATATGTTCTTTTTGACAATGAATGCAACACCATTCCTCTTCAATTTGTCATTCCCTGCATAGGAAACCATGTGGTCATCAGATTCAAAATGGCCAATGCCAGTCCATTTCAGCTCACTAATGCCTAAGATATCGATGTTTGTGTTCCATTTCATTTTTGACAACTTCCAATTTTCCCAGATGCACACTTCGTACATTCCATGTTCTGATTTTCAATGGATGTTTACAGGTATTTCTCTTCAATTTGAGCTGTGCCCATCAGCAAATGAAGGTCCCACGGGCTTTTCTCCTATAAGCTTTACTCCCTTTGCGTAATTAGGAAGTAGATTTTCCAGGGCCTTGTATTTGGAAACAGAGTTTGGTTTTCATTTGATTAATAGCAAGAAACTTTTGGGTTGGTTATAAGTGTTGTTTATAAATCTCCTATAGGTGGGAAATAGTAATAGGGATGGGGGATATTTAGGATCCATCAATTGTCATCACAGTAGAAACTTAACATTACTAAGAGTCTTATTGGTGTAGTGACAGAAAAATCTAAAAGAGAAGATAGAGTAGTAATTATGGAAAGAGGACCTGAGAACTGTTTGAAGGACGAATATCTCTAGGCTTCTGTCAAAATGGACTGTTCATGCTTGCAGCAAACCCTGAATTTATCCAGCTGAGAGTGGAAAACGTAACTGAAAGATACCCTAAATTCAATGGCATTAATGTTGTGAGAAAGAAATTCAATGTTAAGCCCTTAGAACAGTACCTGGTCTATAATAAGCACTCACCTCTGACTGGGAGACACTCCCACTCCCCCCAAACACAAAACTGATTCTTGTCCTCATAGAGCTTAGCTGCTAGGTAGGAAAACAGATGAATCATTAGACTGTTAATGATCCCCCACCCAAATTGATAATTGATTGATTCTATGAACTCAGTATACTCTTACTTGTTTTGAAACATTCTGACATTTTTTAACCTCGGTTTTTTTTTACATTTTGCATTGTATTGAAATTACTTTATTTCTTACTGTTTTTACTATATTATAAGCTCATCAGCCGCTTTGCAGGAGAAAATGAAGCTTTCTGCTCCCACAAAGATTTAAAGCCTTGGAAACCCAGTTCAGGGTTGCTATGAGTTGGAACTAAGTTGGTGGCACTTAACAACAAGGACATACAGTAATCACTCACCTTCTGTTCTCTGCTACAACAGAATAATTGCCTATAGAAAATTTTCAACATCTAATTTATACCTGTCCTTCAAGGCCCAATTCAGATGTCCTTCTTGGTGTCTCATAGCCAGAAGCGATCCTTATCCACTTAGAACACCCTTGTTCCACCTTACTTGTGTGATACTTACATATATTTTGTATTACTTGACTAATTTGTCCCTCCTTGTTAACAGATCTGGCATCTTACTCATCTTTATATTGTGCAGAGTACCCGGTACAGTGTGTTATTCAAAGAAGTCACTGAAATGTTAGAAGCAATATGAAAGAGCCCAGACCTGTATTTTGTGCAGTAGGCCTGTGTATGGTTTATATATTCCTGGCCTACCTTCCTGGAGCACCGCTTCTACTCAGTCCTTGTTAAGTGCTGTCAAGTTGGTTCTGACTGATAGCAACCCTGTATAGGGTTTCTGAGGAGTGACTGGTGGGTTTGAACCGCCCAGCTTGTGGTTAGCAGTCCAGTGCTTATCCTATATTGCCACACCAGGACTCTAATAAACCCAAAAAACCAAACCCACTGCCATTGAGTCGATTCCTACTCATAACATCCTTATAGGATAAAGTAGAAATGTCCCCATAGGGTTTTCAAGGCTATAAATCCATGGAGAAGCACACTGCCTCATCTTTCTCCTGCAGAGAGGCTGGTGGCTTCAAACTGGTTAGCAGACAAGAGTGTAACCCCTGTACCACCAGGAATCCTTAGTCAATAAATCAATAACTGTATGGTAACACATACATAATTTATAAGTGTCCAGCTTCCTCTAGGTTCCTGGTACATAGTAGACACTTTGTTAACTATTAAGGAACCAGAAAAAAAGGGATTTGTTTGTAACTAGTGGAACAACATTTAGGTCTTGCTTCTTTGAACTGGCAGAGAATGAGAAGATGATTTGAAGGTAGAAAGTTTAAGAGGGAGAGTGAAGTTTGGAAGTGAAAGTTTAAGGTAATAGAAAAGAAGAGACAGAGAACTTTGATCTTGTAAAGTAAGAGCTAAAGGTAGCTGCTGAAAGAGAAGGAGTCACATACAGAAGTACGTACAACATTTAATAGAAATCCCAATGAGGTGAATTAAGGCCTTGTGAGGTGTTTGTTTTGTCTTAGGAAATTTTCTCTGCTAGTTCTTTATGTCAGAAAGTAACCTTAAATTTTTATCGCATTTATGATTATCATAGAAGCTCACAAAACTAAAGTTTTGATAGAAACTCACCAGATAAACTTTTAGATTAGGTTTAAGTCCTCTTGAAATGGAACATTTCTCAACATGCATTTGAGAGAGTTAAGCTCTCCTGCCCTAAAGGACCTCTGGTGGTACTGTGCGTTAGGGGTAGGGTTGCTTAACGACCAGCTCTGCACTTAAAACCCTCAGCCACACTGTGGGAGGAAGATGAGTCTGTGTGCTCCTATGAAGTTTTATAGTCTTGGAAACCCTTTGTAGGGTCACTATGATTTGGAATTGATTTCATGCAGTGGGTTTGTCCTTCTGGTTTGGGGCTCTAAAGCATCATTGCATGAGTATATGATGAATTAACTTTTCTCTTAGACTGGCACCCTTGGGAAAATTGAGAAAATAGTTACTAAATTAATATTCTGGTGGTGCTGTAGGGTAAGCACTGGACTGCTATATACAAGGTTGGCAGTTCAAACCCACCAGCTGCTCCCCTAGAGGAAGATGAGGTTTTCTGCTTGTGTCAAGATTTACAGCCTCAAAAACTTTCTACAGGGTCTCTGATTTGGAACTGACTCAGTGCATGTGGGTTTTTTTTTTTTTTACTTATTCTCTGGGTCAGATGAGGAATCTGGGTGATAACGATTATTTTAAACTGTTACTGTTTTCTGACTCAACAGTATTTTAGCTTTTGATGAAAATTGTTCTGATTTTCATTTTGCTTGTGTAACTTAATCCATTAAAATATTGTAAACATTCACTTGACTTCAAAGCCCTGTATGATTATACAGTCCTTACTGATCATGCATTCCATTGTATTGAAGTTACTAAATTTTTATTTTTATTTTTTCAAAATCAACCTTATATGATGTTTTAAGGTATTTAATTTTATAGATTAGGGTACAGGCAATATGTGGATTACAAACAAAATTTATCTTTAAATTGAATTTGTATATAAGTCAGAACTGTTAGGCAGGAGTTCACATGTAAAATCAGTTCTTCACATGTTCACTTTAGTATATTATGTACTTTCTTTGCATAAAAATTAGAGAAACACTTCCAGAATATCTTTAATTAGTTGTTGTTAAGTGCTATCCAGACATTTCCAACTCCTAACTACCCTGTATAGTTTCTGAAGAGTGACTGGATGGTTTGAAGTGCCGGCCTTGCATTCCAGTGCTTATCCTACAGCACCACTACAGGACATGTATGTTGTTGTTAAGTGCTGTTCATTCGGTTCTGACCCATAGCGACCTTGTATAGGGTTTCCAAGGAACAGCCGTTGAGCTTGGAACACTGACCTTGCGGTTCAATCCAACTTTGCAGTCCAGTAAGTTAACCCGCAGTGCCACACCAGGACTCCAGGACATATATAGTAATAATAATAATGTTTTGATAGGTATTGCAAAGTAGCACTTATTTGTTCTTAGGAGCCACTGTGTGTACCTCATCTTAATAAAATAGATTTAAGGAGAGGCAGATGTTATTGGTTCATAACTATGGATGAGACTTACAGGACTTGGGAGTAACCTGTACTAGTGGAATCTTAGAACGGCGTTATAGGATAAGTGCTGGACTCCTAACCACAATGTCAGACCCAACGGTGGCGCCTCAGAAACTCTTTACAGGCTCATTATGAGTCAGAACCAACTTGATGACACTTAACAACTCTTGTACTATTACTTTATGAATAACACTTCTTTAGGCATTTTTAAAAATATATAACATGAATGACACCGTTACATATTTGTAATATAGGGAATACTTCACATATTAATTTGCTAGATATTCTATAAACCATAGGTTTCCTGAAACCTGGTCCTTGAAATCTTTTCAGAAGGTCCACAAATTTAAAACTATTTTCTTCATTATGATACGCATTGGCCTTTATCACAAAGGTGATATTTGTACTGAGTCATGGAAAGTGTGGGGCTAAGGCATCAGACTGCAAAGTCATTTGAACTGCAAGGTTGGTGGCTGAAGTTCACCAGCTGCTCCTTGGAAACCCTGTACAGGGTTGCTATGGGTTGGAACCAACTCAACAGCACTTAACAACAGCAACAACACAAGCTATGGCTGTGGCACCAACTTCACTGGAAGTTATTCTTCAGTCTCACACAGTTGTTAAAAAGTAAAAAATAAATAAAAATTATTAAATTTATTACATTTAGACTAAAGTACATGTTTGTATAATATCTGTGTGCTTAAATGGGAAGCATGCATAAAGCATAAAACATATCAAAATATGTTAATTGTTTCAAAGAAAAGTACTTGTACGGTTGTTTGAGTTGCCAGCTTTATTTGAAAGAATGACAGATAAACTATGGTTATGTAGACTTGGTATTTTGGGAAATACATTTTCACAAATGAAAGAATTTTATTGGCCACTGACAGATTTGCTGTCAGTGCTAAAATTGGAGCTTTCAGTGGCTGTGAGCCTGAGAGATTTTTTAATACTTATAGACATATCAGTTGAGATTTCAGATGATGGTAATGAATGTGACTTTTTGATACTGTATAATGACATATATCTATATTTGGAAGATCTTCGTAATTCAGTGAACCAACATTTTCCAAATGACTAATGAATGCATCATGTTACAGAATTGTGTGAGGGTAAAATATTTATTCAAATTACAGGATAAGCCAGGGGATTTTAATGCCACAAAATGTAAAAAGCTCATTGATGTGGCTTCATATTGTACATTATAAAGTAATCTCTAAGAGACAACCACTTTCTGAATTTTGGTGTGGTATCAAAGAATATTGACAATTATCCAGAAAGATTATTAAAATAATACTCTCTTTTCACACAAATTCTGTGTGAGGCTAAGTTTATTTCATGTAAGTCAGTCAAAACAATACATTACAGCAGCTAGAAGGCAGAAACGGATGAGAAAAACCAATTGTCTTCTATTAAAATAAAATTTTTAAAAAACCCCAAAACATTGCTATTTTTACTAAAATTATTTTGGAAATTGTTGTTTTTTAAATTAACCTTAACCACTAATGCGTTTATTTTACTTAAAATTAATAAATATCTTAAGCCTTTGTTCAGTTTAAATTTTTATTATGGTCAGTGTCAATAGTTATGTTGTTGTGTGCTATTGAATCGGTTCTGATTCATAGTGACCCTGTATAGGATTTCTGAGAGCAGTTGGTAGTTTTGAACTGCCAACCTCATGGTAAGCAGTCCAGTGCTTCAACAGATGTAGCCCTAACATACATGGGTGCTTTAACAGATGTTTAAGTGCCTTGGAGTTGTTTCAACTAACAGCGACCCTGTATAGGGTTTCCAAGGTTTTAAATCTTTTTAAAAGAACAGAAACCCTCATCTTTCTCCTGATTAATAGATATAGCCCCATAAATTTTGGGATCCTCAAAAATTTTAAGACTAAATATTTTAAGTTTATAAAGAGGTCCTGAGAACAAGAAATTTGAGAACTGCTTATTTATCCCCATTTTTTAAAAATTCATGAGTGAAGAAGTAATTGACTTATACTTGAAACTATGCCTACAACTTGACAAAGTAAAACTAAATTGTTTTTGGAGACCTGTTAATACACTGTGATTAGATTGTATCTTGAATGTATTTGGCTTAGCAGTTTTGTGTTTTGTTTGTTTCCCCTTAGCCTCTGCGACTTGACATCAAGAGAAAGCTAACTGCTCGGTCTGATCGAGTAAAGAGTGTGGATTTGCATCCTACAGAGCCATGGATGTTGGCCAGTCTTTACAACGGCAGTGTGTGTGTTTGGAATCATGAGACACAGGTAGGGACTTCTAAGGACTGCTAGAAATAAAATAGTCTGTTAGATTGTTTATAATCAAACAGGAAATAATGTATCGAAGTCTATACACAAGCTGCTTTCTCAAATTGGTACAAAATATTTTAAATAAAGATGAACTAACAAAGGTGGAGGAAACTGTTCTGAGCACTTTACAAAAAATATTCAAATATCGGCAAACTCTTTTGTGGGTAGTGGATCTTTTTGAAGCTGAGGCTGATAGAGAATCACTTACACTAGAAAAAATATTTAATAATTAACTTCCCATTTAGTAAATATTCTGGCATTCTTAAAAAGAAGGCTTTTATGTTTTTTTCTCAAATGCTCTATAATAGTGGTAAGGATCCTGGTGGCGCATTGGACTGTTAACTTTCTGTGGGAGAAAGATGAGGCTGTCTGATTCTGTACTCAGAAACTCTATATATAGGGTTGCTATGAATTGTAATTGACTTGATGTCAATGAGAATGAAAAAAAAAAAAATGACTATATAGATAAATGTCATTCAGCTACACAGATTGTTTGATTTCTTGACTGCTGCTTCCCTGAGTGTTGATAGTTGATCCAAGAAAAAGGAAGTCCTTGACAACTTCAATATTTTCTCCATTGATAAGAATGTTGTTTATTGGCCCAGTGGTGAGGATTTTTGTTTTCTTTACATTGAGATGTAATCCATATCGAAGGCTGTGCTCTTTGATCTTCATCAGTAAATATTTTAAGTCCTCTTCACTTTCAGCAAGCAAGGTTGTATCATCTACATATCGCAGGCTGTTAATGAGTCTTCCTACAATCCTGATGCCACGTTTTTCTTCATAGAACCCAGCTTCTCAGATTATTTGCTCAGCATACAGGTTAAATAAGTATGGTGAAAGAATAAAACCTTTTTGCACACTTTTCTTATTTTAAACCATTCAGTGTTCCCATGTTCTGTTTGAACAACTGCTTCTTGGTCCATGTACAGATTCCTCATGAGCACAATTAAGTGTTCTGGAGTACTCATACTTCACAATGTTGTCCATAGCTTGTCATGATCCACACAATAAAGGGTGCCTTCATAAAAAAGGTCAAATCAAAACAGTGCCTTCTGAGGGGCTATGATTGGCCAGTTACATTTAAGGCAGAGAGGTCAGCTCAGAAGGTTATGGAGACTTTTTGTTTTGGAATTTTTAAGAAGTAATCTTGATAGATTTTCTTGAAAGGCACAGGATGATCACAAGGGGCTTATGAAGAATTTTTATGAAAATTAAAAACTATTGGTGAAAAAAAGACCAGGAAAGTTGTGCTGAGGAATTTTTCCCATCATAACAATGCTCCTGCTCCTTCTTCCAGGGTAGCAAGGGCTATCCTAGGAGAATTTCTTTGGAAAACCTTTACTTCATCCACCCTACAGTCCTCATTTTGCCTTTTAAGACATTCTTTTGTTCTCCTAATCCAAAGAACATTTAAAAGGAGTACAATTTTATAGTCCACTGAGGATACTAAAACTGCTGTTTTTATGTGTAAATCAAAGCGCACAGAATTCCTTGGGGAAGAGTTAAAGAGATGAAACCACTGCCTTCAGATAGAGGATATGTTGAGAAACCGTAATTTCACATTTTGATATTTTTGTTTAAAGATTTCTATGATTTTATAGCAGTACGTTTTGATATATTCTTGTAAATATAGTTTCTGAGTAGTTTGGAGAAATTCTAAATCACTTTGTTATCAGACCTCATTAAAAGGAAATAAGTAACATTAATGTGGAAACATATTGCTGAATTTGTACCTGGTTTTGAGTCACTCTTGGGCATTTAATTTAAAATAAGAAACTAAGCAAATTAATTCACCCAAGTACTTACTGTGTTCCTTTAAAAATTATTTTAATTTTGAACCTGTTAGATAACTGGTTGCTTACTTTTTGTTTGAATTTGAATTTTTCATGTTTTAGTCTGAGAATGTTTTAAATTCAAAGTGATCTAAATAATTGAATGCCTTAAAATATACAGAATAGATTTTTTCAGCTATTTTCTCATGCAAAAAAACTGTATTTTCTTGTAAATTTTAAGACTCTAGTGAAGACATTTGAAGTGTGTGACCTTCCTGTTCGAGCTGCAAAGTTTGTTGCAAGGAAGAACTGGGTTGTAACAGGAGCGGTAAGTAACTATAAGAATCTGTAATCCTATTTTCTGAATTGGTCAATAATTATGTAAATTAGTTGTAGAATTTTAATTATTTTATATATATATAATTTGCCACAATATTTTGAAGCATGGTCTTCATTCCCTCCTTGAGCCTATAAGGAGCTTTGGTAGCGTAGTGGTTACAAATCAGGCTGCTAACCTTAAGGTCAGCAGTTCAAAACTACCAGCTGTTCTGTGGGAGAAAGATGAGGCTTTCTGCTCCTGTAAAGATTTACAGCCTCGGAAACCCTGCACAAGGTTGCTATGAGTCGGTTCCAACTCCACGGCACATAACCACCACCACCATAATATAGTTATTCATGTCTTTTACTTCATAACAAAAATGATGGTTTTAAAATGTTCATTTCTAGGATGACATGCAGATTAGAGTGTTCAATTACAATACTCTGGAGAGAGTTCATATGTTTGAAGCACACTCAGACTACATTCGCTGTATTGCTGTCCATCCAACCCAGCCTTTCATCCTAACTAGCAGTGGTAAGACAAGACCTGCTTTTGTGTTGTCTATCTCTTTGACTAATGCATTCTCATATGGGAAGATATGCTATTCTTTAACAGCCAGTAACTCTAATGACTACAAGTAACTCTAATGCCAGGTTAACTTTCAACTATTGAAATTTATTAACACATCATATGGATGCTGCTTGCTTTTGTATTTTATCTATAGTACCTAGGTTTGTATAACAGATTCCTGTCAGGGAAGACATGAGGGTTCTAGATGCTTAAACCATCTGAACCGAGAGCTCATTTACATGCTGACAGTGAATGGCCTATTGCTATGCCTTAGTCAGTTTTATCTTTATATTCAGACTAGCTTACTCCTTGGTATTATGTATAAAACAGTAGCCCTTTTGGAGACCTATTAAGACAATTAGTACTAAATTTACAATATCTCTTTGAAGCATTTTTGAATTAAAAATTGAGAAGGAATTCAGAACTTCTATTTTAACCAATCTTGTATCAGAAAAGCAAGTGATTGTTCTGTAGTCATTGCCGTACTGATTCCATCAGACCCAGAATTAAACAGACTTGTGTTGACCTTTTGTTCCTCTTTACATCTCACTGCATTTTTCATCACATTTGTCACAAGAGTTTTGTATTTGCTCTTTGTAATTTGGTTTGTTGACTTGTCTAAAGACAGTTAAGTTTATTCTTAGAATAAATAAGGATTTTGAAAAATCTATGCAATTCTCATTCTAGTTCTGTGAGTTTAGAGTTTCCCACCTTAAAAGGCACAAACACCGTCTTAGTTTTGAAATGAAAGAAAAGTGTCACTAACCTGAGCCCTTCTTTTGCCCTAGATGACATGCTTATTAAGCTTTGGGACTGGGATAAAAAATGGTCTTGCTCACAAGTATTTGAAGGACACACCCATTATGTTATGCAGATTGTCATCAACCCCAAAGATAACAATCAGTTTGCCAGTGCTTCTTTGGACAGGACCATCAAGGTAAGGTGTCCACTCTTGTGGATCATGTGATTGTGGATGAAATGCAGTGTTTTCGTTTTTTACTACCGGCTGTCCAGGAAATTTTACTATATTAAGAGTTTCTCTCAAATAGAGTTGCTCATTTTGACTAAGAGGGCATGTTTCAATAAATAGTGTAGCAACTGTGGCCTCTACCATGTGAAGACAGTATTTTGTAAGTATTTTTATCAGCTTCTGGACACTCAGAATAAGAAAAATACTTAAATCTTTTCTAGCTTACTGCTTTCATTTCCTTTTAGTGTATTTGCTACTGACCTCTGCTGCTTATTAATATGTTTTATATTTAAATTATATCTGCCACCATTTTCCCTTTCTTACTCCATTCCTCCATACTGATGCCAGTAATCTTTCTGAAGATAAAGTCCATAGGACTTAGTGTGGAATAAATGGATGTACTAGACTATCTTCCAATAGTGTTGGGACCTCTCCTGTGACCCTGGTGATATTCACAGAATCTTAGCTTATTTAATTCCCTCTGCTTGCAATCTCTTATTTTTCTCTTTGTGATTAATTTTGTCTGGAGAACTATTTATTTGTCAAAGTGTAACACAAGGATTTGCTCTTAGAATCTCTCCTTAGACATTTTCACCTACGGGCAGAGTCAACCATTCCTTCTCTTGTTTTTGTCTCTATTATAGTTTTTTGAACCTGCATCATAGTTAATATATCTCTGGAAACGTATCTGTTTATCCCCCGAGTTGATGGATATTTGGTGCAGGAATTGTGTGTCACCTCCTGCCCCTGCAGACATTTGCTAGCAAGCAGCCCAGTGTCTGAACTAGATGCTCAGAATATGTTCCTTTTTCTATTATAACATTTAGAGTCCTGGTGTGATGCTGTAGGATATGCACTGGACTGCTAACCATAAGGTCAGCAGTTCAGACTCACCAGTTGTTTCCTTGGAAAGCCTATACAGGGTGGCTATGAGACAGAACTGACTTAGTGACATGTAATAGCAACGCAACTATATGGCAACATTTAAAATAGCTATATGCATAGATTTAAAATTATGTTGATAATTTTATAATCATTGATAATTACTAGTGATTGGAATACAGAAGTGGTAAGCAAAAAAGAAGCATCAATAGTTGGAAAATATGGCATTGGTAATAGAGCCAACATGGGAGATTGCATGATAGAATTTTGCAGTAACATTGACTTACTCATTTGGAAGTACTGTTTCTCAGCAACATAACAACAATTGTATACATGGATTTCGCCAGATGGAATGTACATGAATAAAATAAACTTCATCTGTGGAAAGAGCTAGAGAAGCTCAATATAATAAGTCAGAACAAGGCCAGGAACTGACTGTGAAGCATACCATCAATTATTCATTTGTCAGTTCAGGTTGAAGATTAAGAAAATTAAAACATGTCCACAAGAGCCAAAATAAATCATCGAGAACATCCAACCTGAATTTAGAGACTGTCTCAAGAATAAATTTAATGCATTGGACACTAATGACCCAAGACCAGACAAGTTGTGGGATAACATAAACATCATGCAGAAAAACAAAAGTCCATTAAAGACAGATAAAAAGGCCAAAATGGATGTCAGAAGAGACTCTGAAACTTGCTCTTGAATGTCATAGAGTATCTAAATAGCTAAAGGAAGAAATAATGAAGTAAACAGGACATTTCAAAGGACAGCTTGAAATGACAAAGTAAAGTATTACAGTGAAATGCAAAAGGCCTAGACTTAGAAAATCAAAATGCTAAAACATGCTTGGCATTTCTCAAGGTGAAATAACTGAAGAAAAAACTCAAATTTTAAGTTGCAATATTGAAGGATTCTATGGGCAGTGGATACGACGAGTAGGGCTGCTAACCTCAAGGTCATCAGTTTGAAACTACCAGCCATTCCACTGCTCCCGTAAAGATTTACAGTCTTGGAAACCCTATGCAGGGTCGCCATGAGTTAGAACCAACTCCACAGCACACCGCTACCACCACCATGGGCAAAAATGGTGAGCAAAGCAGGAAGCATCAAAAGAAAATAGAAGAAATACTCAGAGTCAGTGTACCAGAAAGAATTGGTCGATACTCATTCATTCCAGGAGGTAGCATATAATCAAAAACTGGTAGTATTGAAGGAAGAGGTCCAAGCTGCAATGAAGGCAGTGACGAAAGAATGCTCCAGAAAATGATGAATACCAATTGAGCTATTTCAACAAATGAAAGCACTCATCTGTGCCAAGAAACTCCAGAGAGCTCCCTAGCCATCCAACTGGAAAAGATCCATATTGGTGCTCATTCCAAGAATTGATACATTTGAATTATGATATTGGCAAAGAATGTTTAATATACCTTGGACTTCCAGAAGAAGAAACAAATCTGTCTTGGAAGTAGTACAGCCAAAATGTTCCTTAGAAACAAGGATGGTGAGGTTTTGTCTCATATTTGGTAGTGTAGTGGTTACGGGTCAGCCTGCTAACCTTCAAGGTCAGCAGTTTGAAACTACCAGCGGTTCTGTGAAACAAACATGAGGCTTTCTGCTCTTGTAAAGATTTACAGCCTCTGAAATCGTATGCAGGGTTGCTATGAGTCAGAACCGACTCCCTGGCACATCACCACCACCATCATTTTTAGTAAAGTTGTTGTTGTTGTCAGGTGCCACTGAGTCGGAACCAACTCATAGCGACCCCATGCACAGCAGAACTAAACAATGTCCGATACTGGGCCAACCCCATCACCGCTGCCACACTTGACACCATCAATGATGCCACCTGGCTGATCCATCTCGTTGGGGGGGTCTTCCTCTTTTTCTCGGACCCTCCATCTTACCCAGCATGACATCTTTCTCCAGCGACTGTTCCCTCTTGACAATATGTCCAAATTATGAGAGACGAAGCTTAGCCATCCTGGCCTCTAAGGAGCACTCTGACTGCACTTCTTCCAAAACAGATCTGTTGGTTCTTTTGGCAGCCCATGGGACTTTCAATATTCTCCTCCAACACCACAACTCAAAGGCATCAATTCTTCTACGATCTTCCTTATTCACTGTCCAGCTTTCGCATCCATATGAGGTTATTGAAAATACCATGGCTTGGGTCAGGCGTACCTTAGTCCTCAAGCTGACATCTCTGCTGTTCAACACTTTAAAAAGTTCCTGTGCAGCAGATTTGCCCAATGCAATACGTCGTCTGATCTCTTGACTGCTGCTTCTGCGAGTGTTGATAGTTGATCCAAGAAGAATGAAGTCCTTGACAACTTCAATCTTTTCTCCATTGATAAGAATGTTTATTGGTCCAGTGGTGAGGATTTTTGTTTTTCTGACATTGAGATGCAACCCATACCTAAGGCTGTGTTCTTTGATCTTCATCAATAAATGTTTCAAGTCCTCTTCACTTTCAGCAAGAAAAGTTGTATCATCTGCATTTCACAGGTTGTTAATGAGTCTTCCTCCAATCCTGACGCCACATTTTTCTTCATAGAACCCAGCTTCTTGTATTATTTGCTCATCATACAGCTTGAATAAGTATGGTGAAAGAGCACAACCTTGTTGCACACCTTTCCCTATTTTAAAACATTCAGTGTTCCCATGCTCTGTTCGAACAACGAACAACTGCTTCTTGGTCCAGGTACAGATTCCTCAAAAGTACAATTAAGTGTTCTGGACTACTCATACTTCTCAATGTTGTCCATAGCTTATCATGATCCACACATTCGAAAGCCTTTGTGTAGTCAATAAAGCACAGGTAAACATCTTTCTGATAGTAAAGTAGAGGGTCAGTAAAAAAGAGGCAGCCCTTCAATGAGAAGAACTGACACAGTGGCTTCAGCAGTTGACACAGACATAGCACCATTGTGAGGATGGTGCAGGATTGGTCACTGTTTCCTTCTGTTGTACATAGGTTACCAAAAATAGAAACTAACTAGACAGCACCAAAAGACAAAATTGTGTATTGTATTTTTTGCTTAATACATGCATGCTTTATATCTGTGCAACATTTTATTGTTCAAAGTGTGTGTATTATTATCTGAGGCATGATCTTACATTTCCCCCTTTTACTGGCTTGTCCTTGTTTTTGACAAAGATTGTTGTTGTTAAGTGCTGTCGAGTTGATTCTGACCCATAGAGACCCTGTATAGGCTTTCCAAGGAGCAGCTGGTGAGCTTGAACCACCTATTTTGCAGTTCAAACAACTTGAAGTCTGATGCCCAATGACAAAAATTAGAAACTTTGAAACTTGTTTTAAACTTCCCTCACTAAATGAAGTTTATTTTGAGTACACTTACCCTTGTCTCCAATGAAGTTTGCTCTAGAGACGGGACTTGATGGTGACTAGGGTAGAGGTACAGTGAAGTTCGCCATCAGCAGTACCACAGAATACCAGGCAAAGCAGATCCAGGGCAGAGCTCCAAAACTCGGAACCACAGAGATAGGAATATTTTTTAAAAATTTGAAGGCTTACAGTTTGTGGAAAATGGAACTGAAGTAAAAAATCACATACTTTTGAATCTGCCGAGCTGGGCTCGGAGGCCCGGAGACAACATCTTGGGTGAGACCAAACAGCAAGACCATGCGGGGGGGGGGGGGGGGGGGGGGGGGGGGGGGGGCAGAAACACCATGGAAGAACACCGCGGGAACCTTGGGGCAAAGGTGGACAATACACTTGATCAGTTTTACTTTGTTCTGATTATCTTTTTTTTTTTTTTTTTTTGGTATCTGGTCATTGGCGCACCCACTGTTTGCCCATCTCCATTCTGGTGACTAGATGGGGAGCCTGAGTGAGTGGACACCCCCCCCACCCTCACCACTGGTGGGTTCTTCTGCCATGCATGTGCACAGATACTCAGCCCAAGAGCAGGCCCTGAACGTTTTTTGCTTGTTTGTTTTTTGTTTTGTTTTGTTTTTTAATATGGGAAAGGGCAGAACAGGGCTGTAGAGAGGAAAAGGGAGTTTAAAAACAAAACAGGCTGAAAACTAAATTAAAGCCTGAGGTATAGCATAACAATCAACACTGGCATTTTGAAATCTCTCAGGCAGCTTTGAAAGCAAGAAGCTGAAGAGAGGACATTAAATTCATACTCATATTAGGCTACAGATTTTTTTTTCTTCTTCTCTCCCTCCTCTCCCTTTTCTGTGATTATAGACTGCAGTATTCAGTCTTGTTTTTGTTGTTGCTGTGTTTTTTTTTCTTGTAGTTTTTTTTCCGCTGGTGCAGTTTTGCTGTTATATGCTCCTCCTTCTACCTTTGGAGGACTCTCTCTCTCCCTATATTACACAAGAAGAGTCAGCAACTGCTGCCATATAGCCAAGCTACAATCACACTCTATAAAACACCAAAACCCAGGCAAGAACCAATACCAACTGCCATATACCAGGGAGGCAGACAACACATGTGAAAGTTACTCTGAGTTAAGCAATAAGAAGAGTGAAAAGGGAATCCCACATCCTGATCACATCTCCCTGGAAGTAATCAGAAAGCATACAAAATACCAAAACACATACTCAATTAAGTATTAAGGCCACAGATAAACACTAAACATGTCCAAGAAGTAAAAGCAGACCATATCAGCACATGTCCAGAAACAAGATAAAATGCCTGAGACAAATGACCTGGACTCCATTCTGGAAGGAGGGCAGGCCTTGGAAATAGGCCCTGAGAAGGAATTCAGAAACATGATTATAAAATGTTTCAAAACACTTTACGATGGAGTTGAGAAAAATAAGGAAGAAGTCAGGAAAATGCTTCAGGAACAATCAAATAAGATAGATACAGCATTGGAAACAGTTCAAAACCCACAGAAAGAGGTCCAAACGATCAATAACAGAATATCAGAAATAGACAATACTCTGAAAGGACAAAGGAATAGAATAGACAAGATGGAAGACAGAACCAGTGAACTGGAAGACAAATCTCTTGATACCATTAAGATAGAAGAACAAACACAAAAAAGAATAAAAAAATCTGAAGAAGGTCTAAGATTCATGTTGGACAACATGAAGAGGAGTAACTTAAGAATTATTGGCATTCCAGAGGAAGAAGAATCACACAAGTCCACAGAGGAAATAGTTCAAAAACAGCTGAAGAAAATTTCTCTAATATCCTGAAAAGTGAAAAGATAAACATTCAAGAAGCTCAACGAATCCCAGGATGGATAGACCCCAAAAGAAAATAACCAAGACATATCATAATCAAGCTCTCCAAAATAAAGTTTGCTCTATAAGAATGTTTGATTTTATGTCTCTATATTCCACCCAGGGCCTTGTGCATAGTAGGTACTCAGAAAATATTTGTAAAGATAAAACTCAGTATCTGTATTTTAGTAATTTTTTACTGTGTTTTCATACGTTTTTAGTTTTTAATTACACAGTAATTTTCAACTAACATATAGTGGATCACCTAGATTCACTTTCATATGTTTACTCTCTTAAAAACAATTTCCTATCCTTAAGGTAATGGTTCTTAAAGTGTGGTCTGTGGATCACCTGTATTTAAATTAGATTCCTGGACTTCCCCATAGATCAACTGAATCATAATCTCTAGGGTGAAGTCGGGAAATTGGCATTTTTAGTGAATATCATCGTGATTCTGTTAACTCCTTGGATATTCAAGTGAAGTGGGGAAAGAGCAGGTGGGAAAATGAATGTTCCTCAGCTCCTCTCTCCTTGGCGTTTGCATTTTATGTAATAGAACTGTAGTGGAGCTGTCTTTTGAAAGGCCTTGCATTGACTAGCAGTTTTTTGCTCTCTGAAGGTATGGCAGCTGGGCTCTTCTTCACCAAACTTCACTCTGGAGGGACACGAGAAAGGTGTGAATTGCATTGATTACTACAGCGGTGGCGACAAGCCATACCTCATTTCAGGTGCAGATGATCGTCTTGTTAAAATATGGGACTACCAGGTACAGTTTATTCATAATCTCACTTGCTTACAGCTGCTCCTTGGAAATCCTATATAGGATTGCTATGGGTCGGGACTGGCTCAGTGGCACTTAACAGCAACGTATGTTAGATATAGTTCTTAACCATTGCTTAGAGAGGAGTTAAGACTTGGGATCTCTAATCATAGTATAATGACGTAAGGTTTTAGTATTTATACCTAAATTGCAGTTCCAAAATTCCTGACAAAAATGAAAACAAATGTGTATCAAGATTTAAAAAATAAAATACCAATGTGTTGATTTTTCATTTAATAGGAGAAATTATAAGTTTTAGCATTGTAATTTAAATTAAATATTTTCTCCATTGGCATTTGCAAATCAATGATTAATGTCATTGTGGAATCCTGGTGTGGTGTTGTAGGATAATGCGCTGGACCTCAAGGTCGGTTTGAACTTCAGCGTCGGCTGTTCAGACTTCATCAGCCACATCTATAAAGGATTGTTATGAGTTACATCTGACTCGACAACATTTAACAACAACAACAACAACATCATTGTACATTAATGTCATACACAGTACAAGTCATTTTGCCATGTTGAATGCTTGTAAACCTAGTTATAACTCGTTACTGTGCCTTTTATCTCTTAAGATTTTCATACATTTCTGTTTTTTGTCTCGCACAGGTTTTCCTCAAGCAGTTAAATTTTACATACAAGCCTATTTTCATTTTAAATAAAATTTATGGTTAAATCCAGAATACAAATATTAAGGGCCAAAGCAACACTGTTCTGCTTGATCCACAGGTGGTAGATGTGGGTGCTGAGGGAAATAAATACTCAATATCTTAGGAATTTGGGGGAACAATATTTAGATGAAAACCAAAGTCTCCCAGTACGGTTTTCTTTAATTGTGATTGTTACATTTTCATTTGCCTTTATGTTTCCTGGAATAACAGGAGAAAATATCCATGTGCATAACAGGGCAATTTTATTTCCAGTGCTTTTATACTGAATACTATTTAGATTGTTATTACCATTGTCCTATATAGTATACCTTCGAATTGGGTTGGTTAAAAATGGGCTACTTGTTTTTTACTAATAGATTATATTCTGTATATTGATTACAGAATAAAACGTGTGTGCAGACACTCGAGGGGCATGCCCAGAATGTGTCGTGTGCCAGCTTTCATCCTGAGTTGCCAATCATCATCACAGGTTCAGAAGATGGTAAGGTAGAAGTCTTATTTTCTTCCTATGTTTATAGATATTCAGTGGAATTTTAAGCCAGGTAGTGTCCCTGACTTGTCATTGGTGGCTTCCAAGAATTTTGTCATTTTTATGAGAGTTGTGGATTTGAATTATAAAACAGTAAAGGGGAATCATCATCATTCCTAATGTATTTTGATTCTGTCACTTAAATAAAAGAACATTCAGACATTCTAGAGAAAAACAAAAGAGAATGGGCTTTGGAGTCAGATTCAGCCTCTGCTGATTCATGGATATGTGGTATGGGCAGTTTCTGAAATGGAATAAACATCCACCTCATGATATTATGGTGAGCATGAGAAAGATCATACATATATAACACCTGTGGATGCTAGGGCCTTTGCATAGGAAAGCCTAATATTAGTTCACACTTAAAATTCACATTTCTTAGTTTTTGTTTTTTATCTTTTTTTTTCAATTTCTAGATTTATTTATGTTGCCTTTTAAAATTGCTCTTGACTTCATATAAACAATTTGGTCATTATATGGCCAGAAACTATTTCCTATATGACTAAAAAGACTTTCCTTTAGCTCTTTCACCTGGCAGTTAATTGTTGGATGTTCAAACCAAAAGAGAATATTCACATTGTTCTTTTTAGGAACAGTACGTATCTGGCATTCAAGCACATACCGTCTTGAGAGCACACTGAATTATGGAATGGAAAGGGTGTGGTGTGTGGCCAGTCTGAGAGGATCCAACAATGTCGCTTTGGGATATGATGAAGGGAGCATCATTGTAAAGGTAAAGCCTAGAGTCATACTGCCTGTCTAAATTGGAGAACATAGGAATAGTTTCCTTCTTTTTTTTAAACTTTACATTGTGATTTGAGTAAAGGCTTACAGGCAAGATCATCAGCTTTATACATTCAACATATTATTAACTTTGTTTCATCTCAGTGATTATAAACCTCTCCCTGCAATAACAATTATCCTACTTCCTCCCTATGGCTCCCATTTACATCTTATATTTCACAAATGAACAAGGCAAAAATATTTGAAGTACACCTACAAAACAAAAAATATATATTCATTTAAATGTCCAAAGGGCCCGTGGCTGCTCTGTCTCTCTTACCACCTTTGTCACTGTTCTCTGCTGTAGCTGCTTTTCTAGGTAGGGGTTGCATGCTCTATTCATGCTCTTCCTTCTGATTGGTCCTGGGATCATCTGTTCCTGAAATGAAAGTTAACTACTCCCTGCTTATAGTAGCTTTACATCTTCTACAATTACAGTTATGACAGTCACAATTAATCCTGCTAACAATTCCTTACAACTGAATCATAACATTTTGTCACCAGCACTCCCCACCCATTTTCAACAGATCCATCTGGAAAAGAGGAGAACTATTCAGGAGAGATTCCACCTTACCCCCCAGATTCTTAAACTAAGCACACTCATGAAAGTTTGTAAGCCAGCCACTTCATGCCTGAACAGCCTCCCCACCCTATTTATGATGGCCAATGTCTAAATTGCCCATCCCTATGGGGTGCTGTAGGATCAGCACTGGATTGCAAACTACAAGGTCAGTGGTTAAAACCCACCCTCTGCTCCTTGGAAACCCTATACAGGGTCACTATGAGTTGAAACCAACTCGACAACACTTAACAACAGCAACAACCTCCCCAGTACACTGAAGAAGTAAGCTTGCTCCTTGATAAAAAGAATCCTTCCATTCCATTTGGAATGTTGAGCACTTACATCCATAAGCAAAAGTCCAGTTCATCAAATTGTAGCAATTTTCACTTGCTCACAGTATCAAACATCTTTATATTCATCTGGTTGAGCTCTGGTCACCTACTAAGTCAAATGGGTACAAGCTGCAAGCTTGAGAATTCACCCACATCTCCCTGCACTTCAGACCAGCTGGCTGCTTCATTCTCAGCCTTAGTCTCCCAGGGCTAGGTCAGTACCCATGAGCTCAGAAGTTCACACAGCTCCTTAAACTTCAGACTAGTCAGCCCTTCCTCTCCTCTCTCTCATCTCAAGGTCAGCGATGTCAATGGAACATGGCCCAACTCAGCCAAAGTCGTCATTGCTGCATTTCCCTCACTTCACCAGCAAGCATACTAACCTGCTTGTGGGTTCTCTTTAAGTTTTAGTCCTAGAAGGGGGTTCCCCTGATGGGCTTACTTTTCTTACCTTGATGCCTCTAAACAAGCAGCTTGCTTGAAACTCAAACAGCCAAACAATCTGCTTTCTGCAGGTCTTTCTTCCAATAAGAATCTTCTGTTCTCTCAGCTGTTCTGGATTGGTCTGAATGTCTTTTCAAGTGGGTGTGTCCCAACTCAGAAGGTTCTGGGACAGGCTCAGGATTCCACCTAAGGCCCCATACTGTACAAAGGCTTAATAAGAATCCTATTTCCATGGGCAAATTCTAACTCGGTTATAGACAGAAACGGGGCTTACAAGCTTTCTATAGTCGTCATTTCCAATTTTCATTTCTATCACACATAATGTCTATTTTACAGTAGTAGGCAGGGGAAACCAATATCCACAAGACAGTTTTTTTACCCTCTTTTACCTATTCAACCTATGTCTTGATCCAAGCAGTTTTCTAGTATCGTTTTCCAAGTCACCAGTTTTGTTAGACTGGCCACTTCTGGCTTTAAGCCCTAGAGATTTAAAGTGAGGAAAAGAAATAGAGCTCTCTGCTAAATGAAACACAGACAGAGTCTTGGTGTGACGCTGTAGGATAAACACTGGACTACTAACCAGAAGGATGGTTCAAATTCACTATCCACTCCTCAAACTCTATACAGGGTCACTTTGAGTCGGAACCAACTTGACAGCACTTAAGAACAATATTCAGTGAACTAGGAGAATGTCTGTTCTGTTCATATGTTCTATGTTTTCCTTTTCATTACTGAGTCATTTGTCATTCTTTAGCTTGGTCGGGAGGAGCCTGCCATGTCAATGGATGCCAATGGAAAGATAATTTGGGCCAAGCATTCAGAAGTCCAGCAGGCCAACCTGAAAGCAATGGGGGATGCTGAAATTAAAGATGGAGAAAGATTGCCACTAGCGGTAAAGGACATGGGCAGTTGTGAGATATACCCTCAGACTATTCAGCACAATCCCAATGGTCGGTAAGTAATCATAGAAATCTCTGAGTGCTGTGTATGTTAGAGCATGTCTGTTCAGTGCAGGTGCCACCCCTGCCTTGTGGTGGCCATTTATAGTCCTCATTGAGTTTGTGCTCTGGCTTCACACTCCTTAAAACAGTTGCAGGCAGCCATGCCAGTTGATGGAGTTAGAGTAGACATATGAGATACTGTGCATCTGCCCTCTGGCCTTTCCTGTACCACACAATTCTGAACAGTTAAATAATTTCATAGTTACTTTTATTGAAAAGGTATTGGTTTGTGTCCTTGAGCTCCTTTGAGGTCAAGGACCATGTCTTACCAGACTTAGTAGATTCTCTCTACATACTGGCTGTCTCATTGCTCTGAAGGGATGTGTCTCTTGAAAAAGTTCTGAAATTGATAATAACTCTGCTTCTTATTCAGAATTTGAACACTCAGTTCTTTTTCCTCCTTAAAGATTTTTAAGCACTGAACATTGTGTAAGAGGGGAGTTTCTGTCTTAGCATCGTGGGTTTAAATTGTGGAGCTTTAAAAATTATTTTGGGCATCTTCTGATGGCTGCCCTGATTATTTAAAAAGACAAAGTATGATACCTAGTTCAGTAATTGGTACCCATAATTATTTATAGCACTTTAGGATCAACACTGTACTGTGATCCACACGGTTAGCAGTTCAAACCCACCAACTGCTCCTTGGGAACTCTTTCTAGAGTTGCTACGAGTCAGATCTGACTCAACGGCACTCAACAACAAAAAGTACCTTTTTCTGTCAGAACACATTCTTTGCCACAAAGTTTGCATTTTACCGTTGACAGTCCCTTAGTAACAGCTATTAAAATGTTCTAAATGATAATCATAGAGACCTGTTTTAAGATACCATGCTTATTTTGATAAACTTTAAAACTAGAGTACAATATTTTTATTTTTTTGAATGATCAACTGTACAATGAAGATAGTCTTGCAGCAAGATAGTGTCTTCATGTACTGTCATGGTGTAAATGTAATGAGACAATTGGTGGTAATAATGATGTTCAACAAATACTAATTGAGTAATTGAAATTCCCCATCCCTCACCTCTGCACCTTTTCTCATCTTTCTCTCCCCAGTGTTGTTTCTTAGTAAAGGCCATTGCAATAAGCAAAAACCCCACGTTCATAACGTGCTTTTGGGTTTGTTGGTTAAAATATCTATCTATCTATCTAACTCTGTTGTCAAAGAAATGCATAACTTAAAAAGATACTAAATTGTAACAACTGAAACACCGTTTGTCATTAGAATTATTTTACTGTTAGTTGGTAATTGTTTGCTGACTTCTCTATGTCATTAGCTCTCTGTACTTCACTCTCGTTTTGTTTAATTCCTAGGTTTGTTGTGGTGTGTGGTGATGGTGAGTATATCATCTATACAGCAATGGCACTGAGAAACAAGAGCTTTGGGTCTGCCCAGGAGTTTGCTTGGGCCCACGATTCATCGGAGTAAGTTTTGCCCATAAAGATTCTCAGCTTGCCCTGATTACAGATGGGTGGTCTCTGTGCAAGTGTGTTAAAAAGGGTTTCGTAGCTCAACATGGGCTGTACTGCTTGTTAAAAGGCACTTGAGTTGCCTCTTGGGAGATGAGAGTCAGAGGCAGCTATCTTTGGCCTTTGTGTATTCACCGTTGAGCTGGCTTACTTGACCTGATCTAATAATCCCATTAAACTGAGCGCCCGCCACTCATTTTCTTGATGGAGCCCATGGCCTGGAGCTTATGGGCTGAAGGTAAAGTAGTCCCTCCACTGAGGTCCTTGGGAGGAGCTCTGCTCCCTATGACTTTCTTGCCATGGACCTGAAGCTGTTTGGTGGTGCTTCCTTGTGTGAGCTAGTTGGGAGAGATGCTGTGGTCTAGTGCCATTTGGTGAGAACGTTATGGAATCTTTGTTCAAACTTATTTTCTGTGGTTTTGCTCCTTTTTTCTCAACAATATAAATTTCTGTTAAATTAGAATGTTCATAAAGTATTCTCACTGAAAACAAAATAATTAAACTGTGAGTTATGATTATATTAGAAAGTCATTTCCTCTAGTTCCTTTTTGATTCCTGTTTGGTACATGTAATCAGTACTAGGACTTTGGTATTTTCAGGCGACTGCCTGAATTACACTTTCATAGTTCTTTTCCCCTACTGCCCCAACTTTGAGGTTACTTGAGCCTTAGCATGGTACAATAAAAATACCTGTTTTTATTTGTTGTTTCAAACAGTAAGATTTACTAAGAGATAAAGATTGCTTTGACTTTTTCCCGACTTTCCTAAACACACTCATACATACACAGTTCCATACTACTCCAAGTTAACTTGCTTGGTTACCTTAAGAAAACTTGAAGTGAATGAATTGCTGTTCTGCTTTCCTTCTGTTTTCACATTTTTATCATCCACCAGGATCCTGCCCCAAGTAAGCACTCATCTAATCACTTCCTCACACTCCTGTCCCTGCATAGCTGTAGCCCTTCTTTTACAGACAGAGGCCTCAAGAGAAGCCATTCCAACTTGCTGACAAACATAGCTGACTAGTGAGCCACTTGTGAATGTTTTTTCTTTTGTAAATCACCTTTACTGCGGTATAATTTATACTCCAACACACGCCATTTAAGTATTCATTGCAGTAAATTTTGACACATATATGCAATGTTATCATTATATACATCATCATATACAGAATAGTTCTATCCTCCCTCCAAATGCTTTTATTTACCTGAAGTCAGTTGCCCTGCTGCTAATTCCATGATCTGCTTTTTGTCACTGTATAGATTAGATTTGGCTTTTTTTTTTTTTTAGGTTTTTATAGAAAGACAGACATACAGTATACAATCTTTTATATCTGGCTTCCTTTGTTCAGCAGGTATTTTTGAGATCTATCCATGTTGTTTCATGGGTAGTAACTCTTTTTTTAGGAAACGTAAGTGCAGGTTATCCTGTCCCAGAATGAATGTGATGAGTTTTAAGTTGTGTGTGTTTTGTTCAACTGTATCTGTACCACAGTTTGCTTTAATGCTTCACCTGTTGATGGATGTTTAGAGGGTTTCCAATTTCTAAACTGGCTTGTGAACGCTAGCAGTCTGTGTAATAGAAAATCTGAAACCTGTTCATTTCTTGCCCAGCTGTTAGCAATTCACTGATTGCCTAGGATAAAAATAACATTAGTGAATCTTCTAACTTGCTTTCTATATTTTTGTATAATTCCTCATTAAAAAACATGCTAAGATGTTCCTAGCATTTGGTGGAAGTATCATTTAGTATGTAATATGCTGTGTTTGCCTCCCCTTCCCACTATCCACCCTAACTCACAGATATGCAATAAGAGAGAGCAACAGTGTTGTAAAGATATTTAAGAACTTTAAAGAAAAGAAATCCTTTAAACCCGACTTTGGAGCTGAAAGTGAGTGCTATTTACATACAGTTTACATTGTTTGAAGCTTGGTAGTTGCTCAGAAACACCTAAACAATTCTTTTTAATTCTTTTAGGTATCTATGGAGGCTTCTTACTGGGAGTCAGATCTGTAAATGGCTTGGCCTTCTATGACTGGGACAATACAGAACTCATACGCAGAATTGAAATTCAGCCCAAACACGTGCGTTTTCCCTTTGTGCTCTTTGTAGTGTGCATCTTTGTGATGCGCCCTGCTGTCCTTGTTTCATTGTGTTGGACACACTGCCATTTACCTCAGGGATGCTCAGAAAAACAGGATTGTGATATATGTGGTATATGAACGAGGCATAGCTGTTTGGGGTGTTTTTGAAAAGTATAAAAAGTTATACAAATGCCAGATGCTATTCATATCTTCAGTGGTCATTGGCAGAATTTTAAAAGCATGCTTTGAAGACAACTCAGCAGCTCTTGACTTGGAAAGGTTAACACAGTTCTGAAAACATTTTCCTAGTCTTCCTGGACAAGTATGAAAACTTAAGGGAATGTGCCCAGAGGCAGAAAGTTTCCTACTTTTCAGAGCTGCTAGCTTATGTGCTTGACAGCTTCATTTTTAGGAGATCATCTTTGGAGACAAATCTGCCTCCCAGAGCTCACATCTCCTAGCCCTGGCTCTGTCCTCTGGAGCAGCTTTCTCAATAGGGACAACATAACGTGCAAGAAGGCAAAAATGGGATCTTGGAGAGGAGGGTGAAAAACTTTCCTTATATATGAATTACAGATGAACATATGTATATGTCTGTGTATGGTGTGTGTGTGTATGTATGTATATATATATATATACATACATACACACAATGCATTATACACACACAATATATAAAGGGGCTTTAAAAAGTTATGGAAAATATCACATCATTTCACAAAGATTTTTAAGTCCCATCATGTAATCTATGGTATTTAAATTTCACAAGGAGACACAATGAGGGGGCAAAGGATGTCTAAAAAGGCTCCCTGTTATTAGTTACTATTAAGTGCCATTGCATTGGTTCTGACTCATAGCAACCCCACGTAAGATTTCCAAAGAGCAGCTGTGGGTTTGAACTGCCAACTTGTGGCTAGCATTTCAGGTCATATCCTACAGTGCCACACTAGGACTCTAAAAAGGCTCCCTAGGAAGATGTGATAATGACAAAAAAAAAAGCTCCCCCACCCCCAAACAATTCTAGAATAAGTGGAAATAGGCTGCTATTCCATTAAATTACAGCTCTCCTACCTGTTTGCCCTGAGTCTTTTAATCTTTCCACCATCACTAGGCCAAATTCACCCCCTTCTCCTCTGTGTATCTACTATATAGTATACACATCTGTATATCTGTATACTATATACACATCTGTATACTATATAGATACACATCTGTGTATCTACTATATAGAATTGTAAAGCACATACTTATTATCTTATAAAAAGGTAGGTCTTATAAGAAAAAAAGTATAATTTTCTATTTTCACTCAAATCCAAAATCAATTGCCTGTGGTTTTATTTGCTGTGTTGCAGATTTTCTGGTCTGACTCTGGAGAGCTAGTCTGTATTGCCACCGAGGAATCATTTTTCATCCTTAAGTATCTGTCGGAAAAAGTTTTGGTTGCACAGGAAACACATGAAGGAGTTACTGAAGATGGCATTGAAGATGCCTTTGAGGTAACTGCATCAGCACAGTTTAAGCTTGTTTTTTAAATGATTTATATACTTTTAATAGAACATTTCATTATAAATTAAGTCTGAGGAAGCTAAATCAATTAAGACATCTGTTGAAATTTGAGAATGAACATCTCGACTCAGAGACTAAAGTCTAAAAACATGTATGTTTAAAAAGAATTTGTGCTTTGATTGTAGTAAATCTTTGTACAAATGATATCTTTCATAAAAGGAATTAGAAGTTGCTTTAGTCTTAAGACTGTTTAGCCAGAGTGATTTAAATGAGCTTCCAAATGATGGAATTGTGGAGAGGTCCTGGGAAGTTGTATAAAACTGTCATATTCCAGTTTTATGGGTTAGGTTAGGGGTTTAGACCCAAACTTCAGACCACAAACTTTGAGCCAACAATGAGATTTCACATTTTAAATACTTAAACCAGGAATCTCTTGTGAAGTGAAGAAAGAGAAATTCCATGGAAAGATTGCTTTCTTGAAGTAGGAGTTTATTTTGCATTCCTTATTGTTCTTTACCACCCCTAATTCAGCTTTTGTTTCTGACAGGTTTACTAATTTGGATCTTCCTCCCCTCGCTTTCTGCAGGTTCTTGGTGAGATTCAGGAAATTGTGAAAACTGGGCTGTGGGTAGGCGACTGCTTCATTTACACAAGTTCTGTCAACAGATTAAATTATTATGTTGGAGGAGAAATAGTCACCATTGCTCACTTGGACAGGTAGCTCAGTATCTTTTTTTGTCTTCAGCATCATACATTTAAAAGCATGCTCTTTAAACAAAACCTGTTATTTACATATAGCGATAAGAACCAATTTTCAATGTTGTAGTTTTAGTGACTATTGTCGATAATATTTCATCAATCAATTGGAAAGATTTTAAGCAAGAGGCACACATACAGATAGATATACAGCAGGTGGTATGTGTGTGCTTTAGTACAGACTTGGGCTTATTTCAGAATTGGTTTCTGTTTTTATTTAGGACCATGTATCTCCTGGGTTATATTCCTAAAGACAACAGACTCTACCTGGGGGATAAAGAACTGAATATCGTCAGCTACTCCCTGCTAGTCTCAGTGCTGGAATACCAGACGGCTGTCATGCGAAGGGACTTCGGCATGGCTGATAAGGTCCTCCCCACTATTCCAAAAGAGCAGAGGACCAGAGTTGCACACTTTTTGGAAAAGCAAGTAAGTGAAGTCTTTCTTTGCTTGTTCTTTAGAGCTAATTTGATAAGAGTCTTAGCATGGATTTGGATTTGGAAAACTTAATTGCCACTGATTTCCTTATGGCAGTAGAATTGTTTAAGTCATATGTTTGAGCGTATGTTCACTGTCCTTATCCTTGACCTTCTTCTATCTCAACATGCCCTTAGTACCCCCTTCAACATTAGTAATCGTCCTTTTCTATAGACCCTCTTAACATTTTCATTTTTACACTGCCTTTTCTCTGTATCCTATCTGCCTTCCTCTTAATGTACTATTTTTTTCATCAGAGTTTTATATGCACTTTTGAAAAAAAGTTCTGCAACACTTAAGAATTCCTATCTATTCACTTAATGAGTTCAATTAACAAATTTATTCACTTACTGAATTGCATGTGCATATAACACTGAACCTGGAGCTATTCTAGCTAAGCATGGGGTTGAAACTTTGGTACTCTGTTTTCAAGTTGTTTCCCCGGGGCTGCTTACATTAAACCAAAGTTCCTCAATCAGCATGACTCCAGGTGCCAAGTAGAAGAAAAGAGGGCTGAGTCTCAGAGTTCAGTATTTCATCTCTCCCCTGGACCAGACACCCTTCATTTATCCTTTCCAAAGAGTAAACCTGTCTTCTGTGGGTCTAGGTATTTTCTACCATCTTCACTTCTGATTTAAGATTCATTGTTCTCTAATGTCCTTTCTAAGTGTTTACACTTACATTGTTGCTAAAGTCTCCTTTCTCTTTTTGTATGTCCTTGGGAGCTTATGCCATAAAAATAAATTAAAATCCCTCTAGTGTCATTTTAGTGGAACTTGGAGGGAAGGAAAAGTAAGTACATGCATTCGGTCCATCGTATCTCATGTTCTGCCCTTGCCTGTGTCTAACCAGTTCTATAGATCTTCTATCCTCTCACAATGTTTATAGCAGTGCTAGTAAAGAAGTTACTCAAATCATTCAGGATGCCATCTTTATATTATACTCCTGGGTGGCTGAATGGGAGGCAGGGAACTTGTTTTGGCTGGGAAGTTAAACATTTTAAATGCAGTGATGAGTCATGCCTGAAGCCAGAGAACTCACACCACACATACATTGTTTTAAAAATCTTTTTAGGGATTCAAGCAACAAGCTCTTACAGTATCCACAGATCCTGAGCATCGCTTTGAGCTTGCTCTTCAACTGGGAGAGTTAAAAATTGCCTACCAGTTGGCGGTGGAAGCAGAGGTACGTAGTAATTCATGATTCTTCATACTGACCTTTGTGGGAAGGTCAGCAGATACTTTCTGTGGTTGGTTTGATGTTTAGTTAAGTTTCTGAAATGCACATTAATGACCCATTTTAGTGAGATTGTGTCTGGTCTCTTTCAAGGATCCCTGATAATCTTTATGTAATTAACAAATTCTATTAGCACTCTATTTTAAGGAAAAGCTTTTATATATTAACATCCAATCTCTCTTGAAGTAGGAACTAGTTCAAGAACTCTAAACTTAGAAGGCAGACACAGTGGTTATTTGCCAACATCTCAAACTAATGAAAGACGTTGATTTTAACCAAAGGTTCTAGCAGTTTAAAAGTTTAATGCTATTTCTATGATTTTTGTACATTGAGGGTTCCCAATTGTGGTTTTAAATCCGGTGTTTACTGGTAAATTCAGATGTATAAAAATAACTTTAGCTGTGCTAAAATTAGATGTATAGCATTTTAGTTGATTTCTAAGAGTCTACAAATAACGGGTAATATTTATTACTGTTAAATATTTAAGGACATAATAAATTATTTTATGCTTTAAAAAGGCAGTATTAAATTACTCATAAAAAATTACCATATAATTACCTTAAAATTCCAATTATATAGTTTTACTTTATTTCACTGTAATTATAAAAATAAAAATAGTGGGTTGATGATTATTCCTATATCATTAAAATAGATGTTTTAATTGGTTTTGTGAATGTCCTGTACATTGTCATGCCAGTCTTAGTTTGATTCAGTCAACTTAACAAGCACAGCTTAGTATATGAGTATATGT
>NW_006408546.1:17137874-17187890 GCF_000296735.1 Chrysochloris asiatica | reverse complement strand
CTGGAAATGCTAGTATGGTGAACAAGCTAGCAGAGGGTGCAGAAAGAGATGGCAAGAATAATGTGGCATTCATGAGCTACTTCTTACAGGGCAAGTAAGTATTAATCCAATAAAATATATTGATTAACAGCAATGATTTCTACCTTGACCTTGAGGTATAGATTTTGAATAAGACTGTGAGGCATGAGTCCTGCAGAGTGGATGGTGGTTAAGTGGTGCTGAGTCACGGGGGCAAAGGAGGACAGTGCTACCTTGGGTACTTAGCAAGAGATGCTCTCAGCATGTTTGATCTAAATATCTGAGGCAGAGGCGCTTTAGGGAGATTCAAGTGTGAGAACTGGTAAACCTCTTTCAAAAGCCCTGCCATTTAATAGCTGAGACAGCAGAAAGCTAATGTTTATATGTAACTTTATTTATAAATGTATGTTGTTAAGTGCTATTGAGGCAGTTCCAATTCAGTGACCCTCCTGCAGAAGGTTTGCAGGAGTCCTGGCACTGATGGATTGCTAGCCAAAAGGTTGGCAGTACAAACCCACTATCCACTCCCTGGAAATCCTATACAGAGGGTTGCTATGAGTCAGAATTGGCTCAATGGCACTCAACAGCAATAGGGTTTGCAAGGAGCAGGTGGTAGGTTTGCATTGTCAACCTGTGGTTAGCAGGCCAGTGTTTACCCTATAAATGCTACACCATGACTCCTGTAAAGGCTGTTAAATGTTGTCGAGTTGGTTCTGACTCACAGCAACCCTGTATAGGATTTCCGAAGAGCAGCTGTGTTTGAACCACTGACCTTGTGGTTCAAACTGACTTTGCAGTCAGGTGCTTATTAGCCTATACATATACCACTACATATACCTATTATAGTCTTTTACTCCTTATACTTAATTTTTAAATCCAGAAATATTCTGAATTTTTTGTAACTATTTGTTGGCAAACCCTGACCTGAACTTGTTTTGATTCCACTTGATGTTGTATCCTATTCCGTATACATGTGTTATTATAGAAATACTAATGTGATTTGTGTGGGATGCTGAGGGTGTTAAGCAATGTATAAAATTTTGAGCATGTTATTTATTATCTTTTCTAAAATCCAAAGCATTCTAAAATTTGAAACATGTGGCTGTAATTTCATTATTACCCACATTATAAAATTTACAGAGAGAAGCTAATTAAAAAGTAGAAAAAGGACATATATATTTTCCTACTGGTTTGTCTGGCACACACCCAAGCTAGACACTGCTCCACATATTTCCACTTGTGAACCTGTTTCTGGGTGTATGTATCCTGAAGCCTTTCTAATGTACTAATTTAAGCTCCTTTAACTTGTCTTAGGAAGCCTCTTTAGATTATTTCTAGGAGTTGTTAAAACTAAGTAGACTGAAAATGGTCATCATTGGTGCCTTGATAGCAGAACTCCGTGGTGTTGATGCTCCATAACAGAAATGAGGGTGTGTGTGTGTGTGATGAAAGATGTAATACTAAATCCACATTTCTTAAATGTGTTAGTGTCATCATGAGTGTTTGTTCTTGGTGACAGTCTCATTTTTTAAAATGTAGGCTTGATGCTTGCCTAGAACTCTTGATTCGAACTGGACGACTGCCAGAAGCTGCTTTCCTGGCTCGTACTTACCTACCCAGCCAGGTTTCAAGGTATAGCTTTCAATTTTATGGAGAAATGTTTCAACTAAAAACAGAACAAGTTTATTTAGTCTTTCTCTGGTTCTATGATACCTATAGGGTTGTGAAACTCTGGAGAGAAAATCTCTCAAAAGTCAATCAGAAAGCTGCAGAATCCCTTGCTGATCCAACAGAGTATGAAAACCTCTTCCCTGGATTAAAAGAAGCCTTTGTGGTTGAAGAATGGGTAAAGGAAACGCATGCTGATCTACTGCCAGCCAAACAATATCCACTAGTTACGGTGAGTGACTGGGATGCCAAGCTTCATTTAATATGACTGCAAGGTCCAAATGCATTCATAATGTTAGGGTATGAACTGAGTTAACTGAATTCTTGTCCGATTAAGAGCTGTATTAGGATTTAGGGTAAATTGGTTAATTATAATTTCAAAATATTTTTTAAATATTCAGAATGTTTCTGACATCATCCAAATATTTTTTGATAGCCTAATGAAGAAAGAAATGTTATGGAAGAGGCTAAAGGCTTTCAGCCCTCAAGACCTGTCATCCAGCAGGTCAGTATGATACTGCATGTGAACTTTTTAATGTAACTTGAGATATATTGATTTGAAGTACCAGTTTCCATTTTCCTTCCCTGGGGGAAAATGTCAAAATCTTGAACAAATTCCTGTGCCTTCATATATGTCCATTTGGACTTTCAGGAACTTAATGGGAAGCCTGCTTCTCCTACTCCAGTGACAGTGGCCTCCCACATAAGCAACAAAGAAGAAAAGGTAGGTCTGACACCAGGCCCAAACCTCCCTCGAGACCACAGCCCACTGCTCCTCACGCATCCTCAGACGTCTTCAGGGCGTGCAGGCAGCGATCAGAGCAGGGGCTCTCAAGTGGGAACGTGCCCTGTTTGACTAGAAACTTTCAGTTCTCATTTTGGATTTACGAACTACAGATCAATTTGCTTTAATATAGTGTTTTTTGTTTTTTTTTTTTGCAGAGTTTACTCGAACTAGAAGTAGATTTGGATAATTTGGAATTAGAAGATATTGACACAACAGATATCAATCTGGATGAAGATATTTTGTATGACTGAAGTTAATGTTTCCAACTTACCCAACTAAATGGATCGTTATTATGTATGGCGTTGATCTTCACCCTGACCACAGTGCTCTGGACTCTGAACAACTCAGATTTTCGTGTGTGGAGGCTGTGGACCACTGGGAGCTGAATGCCCATTGGGTCTCCATGAGCTTTATAAGGCTGCAGTTCAATCACCCTCTAGTTCCTTGTCTTGTTTACTAAAACAGACATGACTTTGATTTTTTTTTTTTTTTTTCATACTGTCATTAGACCATATCTCAGAAAATCTTTTGAATTAAAGAAGATGCTTCAGTTTTCTTTTCAGAATAATGAAAATGGCTTCTGATTTTAACTTGAGACACCCTGCTAAAAACTACACCTCACTTAGGAAGCAGCAGCAGCGTATTTTCTTTGAATCACTGCTCTGCCATTTGCATTCTCAAGTACTACGCATCACATCTTTTTTAGGACTGAACCCTGTGCTCTAACTCCTCAGACCACTTATATGGTTGTACTGCGTAATTCCCTCAGCCTACATAGCTTGGCTGGCATGGGTTCTTCGGTGTCTAGAAGCTCCCTATTTCTGGAATCAAGCTATGAAACTAGCTCCTGAGGCACTATCTGTGCTCACTGACTATTGGCCTACTTGGTAACACAGACATTTACTGTGCACGCTAACATGATTAGAGAAATTTCATACCCAGGCACTCAAATCTTCTCAGTTGTCCCCTTGGAGCTTAAGAAATGTTTCTTTGTAATTGTGTTACAGGTGCTGTCCAGATCTTTGAAAGCGAATCAGAACCTTTTAGTCTGGACATTTAAAAACAATTTGGTTCATTATTAACAGAAATCTTAATGAGAAACTATGACTACATTAGCAAAATAAAATTTATGAAAGTACTTTTCAGGAAGCTGCAGAGTGGCTGACAAACGCATCTTGATAAGCCTGAAGTGTTAATTCTATATGTGCTCCCTTCTGTGCTTCTGTTTTTGCAAAGACCTGTGCAAATTTAAAAAGAGAGTTTTAAAGCAATAGAACAAACATATAAAATAGGTTTCAGTTTTGAGACATTTTTGTAAAAACAAAGAAAAGTCCCAGTTTAAAAGTATCTTTCAAGTTTTACAGTATTATTTTTTTTCCAATTATGTCAAACAATAAATACATACTACATAGAAAAGCAGTATCCAACCAACGCAACTCAAGTAATACTAATTAGAAATCCTAGGACTATCTTACTAAGGCCATCTCTTTCAACTTGTTTTCAGAAAAAAAAATCAGAAAAGTCATTAGGATTAGAATTAGCAAACTAATTTACATTTTAATGAATGTTTTCTCCCAAAGTATTTTACTTCATCTGGCTTATTACAGAAAATCAGAATTACTACTGTCCTGGTGTGGCACTTCAGGCTAAGTACTGGACTGCTTGCTAACCACAAGTCTGGTGGTTCAAACCCAAGTTTCTCCTTATAAACCCTACACTGGACTGCTATGAGCTGGAAGTGACTTGACGACACTTAACAGTTGTACCTCTAAGGCGTCAATTTTTTCATGTCTGTTAAATACTGTTGAGTCGGTTTTGATTCACAGCAACCCTGTATAGGGTTTCTGAGGCTGTCGATCTTAAAAGGAGCAGCTGGTGGGTTTGAACTGCCTTGTGGTTAACAGGCTTTTTTATTTCACAGTGATAGCCTCTTCCCTCCCTGAAAAAAAATTCTAAGTTCTCAACATTTATCGAGAAACCTATGTAAGCCCACGGATTTGAGAGTTACACCTTTTCAAACTGATAATGCAGCTAAGGTGTGGAATATGAGGGGGCGTCTGAACATTTGTGGAAAAGTTCTATTTTTATTCCATTTTTCCACAAACTTTTTGAAGTCCCCTTATATATAAGCATGCCCTTCTTGGCAGAAATGTGCCCATAAATGAACCAGGACGCTAACCTTCTTAGTTGCTACTCGGCCCAGCCAATGCTTCCAGGAAGAAGGGGGTTCTCCCACTTCCACCTGATACTGATGTTTTCAAGACCACATATGTTCTGTATTTATAAATTCTGTATAATGAAATTTAAAAAACCCAAACTCTCTGCCACAGAGTTGATTTTGACTCAGAGCAACCCTATTAGGACAAAGTAGAATTGCCCCAGATGGTTTCTGAAATGAAATCTTTATAAAAGCAAACAGCCTCATCTTTTTCCCCAGAGCGGCTGATGGTCTCAAACTGCCAATCTTTTGGTTAGCAGCCCAACATTTAACCCATTCAACCACCAGGACACCTACATATTCTGTTAAATCAAACCAAACCTGCTGCCATCAAGTTGATTCCAACTCATAACAACCCTGTGTTGGGTTTCCAAGACTAAATCTTTACCGGAGCAGACCATCTCATCTTTCTCCCACACAGTGGCTGGTGGGTTTGAACCAGCAACCTTGGGGTTAGCAGCCCAATGTCTAACCCACAGCACCACCAGGACTATAAATAACACCCTTTTCTGAATTCTTCCCAGTTCAACTGCACCAAACAGCCAATGTGGAAAAAAAGATCCTTTACCTTAATTAAATGTAATCCCTCAGCAGCCTGTGCTTTAGCTTCTTGAGCTGACTGGCCGGCTGGATGGACCAAGTGATACAGCTGGACCAGGCTGGTGGCATCCTCGACTCTGTGAAAAAAGGGCTTATTACTGGCAAAGGGTTCCTTCATTTGTTTCACAGTCCTATAGAGTGTGTACCAACTTAAAACTAAATGCAGAGTTTCCTTAGATTGCAGACTGCCCATCTTGAGAAAGGGAGCATATGCCATATATGGCTCTCCTTTTTGGACATGGAGCATCATTTTTCCCAAAAGAAACAGTATTACAAATGGTAGAAGATGGCCGTCTGATTCACCAGCATGCGTAGTGTAATCCAACTGAAGAAGGCAGAGCCCTACATTCAGCCCACACAGATAGGCTGTGGTCGTGAAGAGGCTCTCAGTAACTTGTCATGATGTGTATCAGCAGTGACATCTCCAGAAGAAAGAATAAACCCCAGCAGTATTCTGACTTAGTGGATAAATGCCTCAGACTCCTCTGTAAGAAGTTGCCGAGGACTCCCAGGAAAGACTCCCACCATCCAACTATTCACAAGAAACCATTGGTTAAAAACCAGCATCCTAGGAAAGCAAATTTGAAATTATTAGACATAAGAAAACCCAGGTTCAAACTCAGCAGTCTCTCCTCTGAAACCCTATACAGGGCTGCTATGAGTTAGAACTGACTCGATAGCACTTAACAACAACATACAATGGTAAGCCAAATAGTACTGCTTTTTGGTGAAGGTATTTCAAAGATACCTTTACTAAAAACAGAAAAATGTGAAGCTACTGTTTCTTAACATATCCTCATCTAGGTGAATATACTTCTGAAGATGGTGTTTCCATTGCTCTAACCCCTTCCCTGAAGAATTATGCATCATTTATTTACACCATGTCAAAACGGCAGCTTTGGCATCCTTGAGTGACTCAAGTTGTGTTTCTTTTAGTGTTCTTTGAATTTGGGGAACAAAAATAAGGTCGGAACTGTTAGGTGGACGGGATTAGGGTTCTCAATAAAATTGTTTTAGGACAGCCCTTGCTACGTTCAAAGAATGAGCAAATAGATGCACTGACGTGATTAAAAAAAAAAAAAATCACAGCATAATTTCCTGACCTTATTCCCACAAATGCAATTTTCCATTTTCGTAAAACTTGTTCATAAGTTCCATGATCATCCTGTTTGCTTCAAGAAAATCTATTAAGATTTGTTGTTGTTACGTGCCATTGAGTTGGTTCCGACCCATAGCGACCCTGTGCAGGGTTTCCCAAGAGTGGCTGGTAAGCTTGAACTGCTGACCTTGTGGTTCAAACTGATTTTGCAGTCCAGTGCATAAACCCACATAGCCACACCAGGATTAAGATTACCCCTTGGGAATCCCAAAACACAGTCACCATAACCTTCTGAGCTGACCTCGCTCCCTTGAATTGAACTAACCCAGCAGAATCCCTCAGAAGGCACTGTTCTGAATGTTATATTTGTGTGTGTGTGAAGGTACTTTAATGAAACTAAGCCAAGTGTAGTACTGAGAGAAGTCTGCAGCCATCCAGTGAGCACAGAGGCATGTCTGACCACACTATGTTTGGAATAAACCCATGCACATATGCACTAGAACTCTAATAGCAATACTTTTTGATTTATTCCGGTGTGTACAAAACCAAATCATTTACTCTTGGCAAGAAATCTGGCCCTGTTAAAGCAACACAAAAGCTAAGACTGAGAAAACTAGTTTATGCTGGAAGAAACAAACCTACGGACAAACTGAAATGTAAGCTTCAGCTTATCACTGGAAAATACAGTTTCCACTGGAAAAATCACATGGCTTAAACACAGATTTGCTGTTATTGCAACGAGAATTATTCCTTTACTTACTAGGATCATACTTACAAATCTCTCTGAATCTGGTCAATCAGCAAGCCATCAATCCTTTTCTTATTTACAAAATACCAAGCCATTCCACCAAAGTGTCTTGTTGAGCGTAAAATGTCGTATTTCCCATGTTTATCTAGATCTTCATAGGTCTGGTGATGAACCTATTCACATAAAATGCAACTCTTCAAAGGCATGAAAATAAAAAAGTGAGCATCATTATTCACTTACTGAGTGCTACAAGAAAGTATCAGTAAAAGTAGGTCTTACAGCGGCCTCCACTGTCATTAATCAATAGTTACAATTTACACCAAACATTGGTCAACTTACCTTAGTTGAGAAGGCGGATCCCACTAAGAAAGAAGACTTCCCTATCTAAATCAGGCGGGGAAGCTCTTTGCCTGCCAAAATTTATATCATCTTTCGTGAGCCATACAAAATTATCAACTTGAAAATTAGCCTGCTGTTATTTGGTCAAACCTTTGATTAACTCATCCCTAATGTGGAGTTCTGGTAGCGTAGTGGTTACGAATCGGGCTGCGAACCTTAAGGACAGCGGTTCGAAACTACCAGGTGCTCCGCGGGAGAAAGATGAGGCTTTCTACTCCCGTAAAGATTTACACCCTCGGAAACCCTGTAGAGGGTCGCTATGGGTTGGAACTGACTCAACGGCACTTAACAACAACAACAACAATGTGGAGTTCTAAAGGAGCTCTGGTAGCGTAGTGGTTACAAATTGGACTGCGAACCTCAAGGTCAGCAGTTCGAAACTACCAGCAGTTCCGCGGGAGAAAGATGAGGCTTTCTGCTCCCGTAAAGATTTACAGCCTCAGAAACCCTGTGCAGGGTCACTATGAGTCAGAGCCAACTCCAGGGTACTTAACAACAACATGGAGTCCTGATGTTAAGTACTGGACCTCAAGGTCAGTTTAAATCTCATCGTCAGCAGTTCAAGCTCAGCAGCTGCTCCTCAGAAACCCTATACATGGTAGCTATGGGTCGGAAGTGGCTCAAGGGCACTTAACAACAGCAACATGATGTCCGGAACTACGTTGGCAGGGCCAGGCCAAATGATTTTCATGGGTCTTATGCAGCCTGTGGGCTGGATATCCCCACTCTGGTCTAAATGATAGCCAATCTGTTTTCCACTGTGGAAGTGCAAAGTAGCCTGTGATTTATTGACCTAGCAAGTACTTCTCAGCCACCAAGCACTACTTATTAGGCACCTATCACATAACACGAGCCCTAGTGTGGCACTGTAGGATAAACACTGGACTGCTAACCACAAGTCCAGCAGTTCAAACCCACCAACTTTTAGAAACTCTCTGAGTTGGAACTGACTTGATGACACATAACAACAATATCAGATGACAAGATTCACTGCCAACAAGTCGATTCTGATTCACAGTGACCCTGTGGGACAGAACAGAACTGCCCCATAGTGTTCCCATGGCTGCGCAACTTTCTCCCATGGAGCAACTGGTGGGTTTGAGCTACTGACCTTTTGGTTAGCAGCCCAGCACTCTAGCCACTGCACCACCAGGGATTCTTATGAAATGTCATTGTTAAGTGCCATTCAATCAGTTCTGACTTATAGCAACCCAAATTCTGAGGTATGGTTGGTAGGGTTGAACCACCGACCTTGAGGTTCAAAACAGCCTTTCAGTCCAGTGCTTTTCCCACAGCAACACAACAGGAGTCCACACGCATATATTGTGAAGTGCCGTTGACCACTGAGAATAAGGAGCTAGTATTCCTTGGCCACTCCTCCTCTTTCTCTCCATTCCATCAACCAGACATCCCCATTACATATTATTACCTGATGGTGTAGTGTTAAGTGCTGTCCAGAACACTGTATAGGGTTTTCAAGGAGTGGCTGGTGGGTTTGAACTGCTGACCTGGTGGCTATCCTACTTCAATTCTCCTTCCAGATTGATCTTCCTAAAGGAGAACCTTGATCACGGCATTCCTCTGTTAAAAAGCTTTCAAGGTCTGATGACTGAAGCACAGCTGTGATGTGACCCAATCCACCCCTCCAATTTAATCTGAAACCATCCCTCTACACACAGCCAACAGGGCAATTGGCCATTTCTCACACATACTAGGTTATTTTCTATCTGTGCTCATTCTGATCCCTCTACCTGAAATCCTCTCCTCGTTCAACTCCACTCCCATAATCCCTGCCTTTTTAGAATCCTCTCAAGGTCCCTACGAAGACTTTCCTAAGAGCACTCTGTAAACTTTCCCAGCCTAACGTGACAATTAACTCGATGGCAACAAGCAAACTTTCCCCCATCCTTCCCCACAATCGTTTCCAGACAGCGAGCTTTTATATACAGCTCACCCTATCCTATTCTGCTTCGTGACATCACTGTCGACAATGATACTTGACACACAGACGGCAATAACTGTGTACTTGTTCAACTGGATTACGAAACACATGCTGCATTTTAGCAAATGTTAGTACACATGCTGCTATACAGCTAAGTGAGGTGAAAAGAGAATGGGCTTTATCATTACGTCTATGTCATCACCTACTACCACTTACTAGCTGTAAAACTGTCAGCAAGCTATTTAACTCTCATCAGTTTAACTCCCCTCTCTTTAACTCAAAGGTAAGAATAAAACATTAGGTACTCAATAGGTGTTCAAGTATTTCCTTTAGCTTCCCCATGCATCATTGGTTATAGCCACGTTCACTGGGCTGAATTACAAAATCTTCCTCATAACCATACTTAGGCTCATGCTTTTTAGAAACTACAAAATATACTCACTTTGATATACTCAGTGGAATCTGGCTCAAACTGGGCAATGCAGAGGTTGAGGACATCAGCATGCCGGTCCAGGCTGAACATTGTCTAAAACCAGACAGCAGTGTTGCAATTAGAAGAGAAGAACATGAAAGTGCAACACCTGCCCTGATGCCAGGGCAGGCTGACCCATCACATAACATACATGCACCATCTATGACCACCCACAGGTAAGCAGGAAAACCAGGAATGAGCTTTGGAATTGTCACACCAGAACGCAAATCCTAGCAAAGGCAATCTCTGAGAGCAGTAGCCCTAGTCAAGTCACTCATTAGGAAAGCAGACCTGTGTTTATAAAGTATAACGGCAAATAGCACCAGAGTCAACAAAGAAATCATTACTACTGACTCTGATAAAGGAAATCAAAGTCACCTTGATGTTTTCATCCTTGAAAATTGTTGGCGTCAAAATTCTACGACCTTCTTTTGGAAAATAAACTTGTATCATACGGTCCCGTTCTTCCCAAGAAGCTTTGCGTAGTGTGCCACTTGGTTCTCTGACAACAATAAAACGCTCCTAAAACAGAAAACATAATCAAGGATGAATTTGCGAGGACTTATTTTTAGATCTAGGGCCCCACTAAACACCATTATAAGAATAATTTCCAATCAACAATATAAAATGTAATTGTAAAATGCAATCATGCACAGATGATTTCAATGGTAATTTTAAACTTCAAAGACTTGGTAAGTTTTGATACTTCCTTCATTAATCACTACTGTGTATCTAATAATCAGAAATTGAGTGAAAGTATTTATTAAGGTCTGACTGTTGTTATGTGCCATCGAGTCGGTTCCGACCCATAGCGACCCTGTATAGGGTTTCCAAGGGTGTAAATCTTTATGGGAGTAGAAAGCCTCATCTTTCTCCCGCGGAGCAGCTGGTAGTTTTGAACCGCTGACCTTAAGGTTCGCAGCCCAATTCGTAACCACTACGCTACCAGAGCTCCTTAGGTCTGACTAAGGTGGTCTGCTCCCGTAAAGATTTACAGCCTCAGAAACCTTGAGTCGCTATGAGTCAGAACTGACTCCACGGCACATAACAACAACAATGGTGCTACAATGAGTTCAAAACATAAAATAGTTCAACTAAAAAAAGCTGATCTAAGACTTACCAAAATCCAGTGTAGAAGAAAGAATATTAAAAAACCTTTTCAAATTGTTTTATTTCCTCATTTCAAAGTCTTATCTAAGCAGATTTTTTACTACTTAAAAGCATACTTTCATCCTCGGAATAAATGCGAGAAGCCTAAATGGAGTTTTAATTCTGCACACCACTAGGACAGTTCATGTTGGTATCAGACATGAATGTGTCAGAGAGACTGCTGGGACACAGTCTGATCTCTTCTAAGTCTCTATTACTCAACTAGCAATTTAGAATGTGTAGGATTCCTGACACCTTCCAGATATCGTTACATAACTAGAAAATGGAAGGAAGTATGGATAGCAATTCTTTTTCCAAAACCCAGAGCGATTTACACAGAGCTGTGCACATAATGGATAACTGATAATTTAAACATCTGATTAATGTTTAAATTAAACAGATGGAAGGACCCTCAACTTGTAAGAGGTGTAAGAGCCTCTGAATGTGCTCAGAGGATGCTATAAAATCTTCTATCTGCAAATTGAATAGAAGGGAAAAAATAACCAATGCTAAAATAACAGTTGATTCTCAACAAGATTTTGGTAATTAGAGAAATCTGAAATCGAAGTTCTTCTCTCCCTTTCAGGTTATAAAATGCAACTACATTGCCTTCACAGCACTACAAACACATACATGGACACAACTCGAGTCATGTCTTCTAATGATCTGATAAAAGACTACTTAATATGGGCTTAGTCCTTCTCCCAAGCCCAGTATTATGCATCATACATGCTATGGGACTAAACTGTAAATTACTTCTCTCTTTTTACTCAAAAGTTTAAGTAGAAAACCAGTATCATATTTCTAAGTACCAGAGTGCTATTATGGAGTTGGCAATCAAGGTAAGTTAAGCCAGAAAATAAAACAAGAGAAATGGTGCTGTCTGGAAAATATTTGGGAAACACCTGCCATTCTTACTGCAAATTCTGAAAAGTAAACATCCTTTAAGAAGTCTGGGATTTGAGGGAATCATCAATGAATTCACAGAAACATCTCAAAAATCTATAACTAATAAAGTTGCTCCATCACTTGTCTGTCAGTTTGTCGTACTGTGGTGGCTTGTGTGTTTCTCTGATGCTGGAAACTATACCACCAGTATTTTAAATACCAGCAGGGTCACACACGGTGGACAGGTTTCAGCTGAGCTTCTGGACTAAGGAACAAAAGGCGGACCATTCTGAAAGTTTAGCCACTGAACACTTTATGAATAGCATGGAACACTGTCAGATATGGAAGGCGAGCCTCTCAGGTTGGAAGGTATTTAGTACGACGGGAAGAGCTGCCTCCTCAAAATAGAGGACATGAATGGAGTAAAACTTTTAGGAACTTCTTTTTCTGATAGGGCACAATTCAAAATGAAGAGAAACAGGTGCAAACATCCATTAATAATCTGAACATATAATGAATGAAATATGAATCTAGGAAAATTGCAAGTTTAAAAAATGAAATGGAACACATAAAAGATCAATATCCTAAGCAAGACATCAAATGACGTATTGCATTTGGCAAGTCTAATGCACAAAACCTCTTTAAAGTGTTCGGGAACAAAGGTATCAGTTTGAGGACTGACATGCACCTGACATGTCTTAAGGTGAAAATACAAGCCATGGTATTTTTAATTGCCTCATATGCATGCGAAGGTTGGACAATGAATAAGAAAGACTGTAGAAAAATTGATACATTTGATTTCTGGTGTTGAAGAAGAATGTTGAAAGTACCACGGGCTGCCATAAGACAAACAGATCTGTCTTGGAAGAAGTACAGCCAAAATACACCTAAGAAGCAAGGATGGTACGACTTTGTCTCTCACACTTCAGACACATTATCAAGAGGGACCAGTGTCCGGAGAAGGACATTATGCTTAGTAAAGTGGAGGATCAGCATAAAAGGGGAAGACCCCCAACGAGACAGAATGGCACAGGGGCAGCAGCAATGGGCTCAAGCATGACAATGACAGTAAGGATGAGGCAGGACTGGGCAATGCTTCCTTCTGTTGTGCACAGGGTTGCTATGAGTCAGAAGCAACACGTAAGCACCTAAGAAGAAGGCAATCTGTAAATGTTTCGGTAGGAATCTCTCCTCTTCCATTGCCTTGAAGCTATTTCCATGTTGGGTTTTGGAATGTGTTCTGTCTCAGCATACCTGTCACTTTGTTTGCAATTAATCTGTATTATACTATGTTCATAATTTGTAAGGAAATGGTCACAGAATAGTGTGGGTGGGGCTAACCTGCATTTTATTCCTCTGCCTCCTGATATTATAACTTCCAGAGGAGCTCAGAATCATGGGAATTCTGGTTTGGAAGCATCAGAGAAAGCCAGGTCACATGATGTCAATTACCATCGCTCAAACCAACCTCCATGTGATATTTCAAGCAAAGACCAATTTATTAGACATACTCACCCGGTGTGGTATGTTATATGATATATCAGTAAACACGTATTTGGTTGTTTCTGTTCCTTCCAAAATCTTATCTTCAGCTAATACATCATTTATTGGCGCTCGCTCTTCCAGAACTGGAGGCATTTTTAATTGTACTTTAGCTGCATCAACAGCCCGTCTTGTAGCCTAATAAAATATTTTGTAAGGAAAGCCACAAAATTATAGTAACAAAAGGATCACGTGAAAAAAACAAATACTAACTAAATATACCAAGAGCTGTAAAGAGATGCTACAGCCACAAATCACAAGTCAAACTCAGGCTTTGACTCCTGTGGTGTGCCCAAGAGCCCCCATGCAGGTTTAACCACAAACCAAAAAAGCAAAAAAGAAATGCACTGCAAACAGAGGCAGGCTCCAAAAGCTGCTTGGAGTAAAATAAATGATGGCATTTACTGGGTGCTTAGTGTACCAATGTTGTTCCAAATATTCATTTAATGCGCATATGAAATAAGTGCTATCTTCATTTTTTAGAAGGAAAAATAGAGGCACACAGATGTTAATTAAACTGCTCAAGAAGCAGCAGCACTAGGATTTGAACCCAGGCAGCTCAATCACAGAGCCCATGCTCTAAATCACTGACTACAGTGCCCCATCCCACAGCAATTACCTCTGGGGAGGGACTAGGGGGCTTTCACTCTTCGTGTGATGTTACTGTTACTGTGTGCTGTTGAGTCTCTCCCATAGTGACCCTACACAACAGAGAACTACCCCAAGGGCTGGGACCTTTACAGGAACAGACTGCTACAACTTCTTCCTACAGAGCAGCTGCTGGGTTAGAACCACCAACCTTTCAGTTAGCAGCACAGCACTTAAGCCTTGTACCACAAGGGCTCCTTCTTCATGTAGTACACTACCGAATATCTGAATTTTGTGCTATGACTCTAAACAACTTTCAAGTTATGAAACAAGGGAAACTATCTGTCATGTAGTCTTATATCAAAGCATTTTCCACAGTAGGTGCAGTAATTATGGCTACAGATCTCTGGTCACATCAAACCTTCAGTCTCAAAACAGCTTCCAGCGGATGTTTCTCGGGGATAGAAGCTGGAGCAGGCAGGGGAAAGAATGCTGAGGATGGTTTTGGAGCACCGAAGAAGCTTTACTTGGATACCCAGACCTGACCTATGTGCTTCAGTCCGTGTAATTCTGGCATGTTCTGTGCTCTTCTCTGCCTGCTTGCCTTCAAATTTCTTTTCAATTCTGTGCCTGAAGCTTCCCTTCACCAGTGCCCACGGAGGGGGCATCTGAGCAGCTGAGGAGCTTCTGGATATCTTGTTTAACCCCTTTACAAAGGTAGTCTACCAACATTCCTGCATTCACATACCTCTTCCAACTGCTCCTGGGTCATTAGCTTGTAGGTTGGGGGCTTCAGTTCTTGCACAGCTGGCTTAAAAATCTTCTGCAAATTCAAACCTGTCATCTTGATGAGTATGCTCTGGACTTCCTCATCCATAAATGTAGGTTTCTTGATCTCTGGGTTACCAGATTCTGCTAAAATGGATTTTAGTAAATAAGAAGCTGTCAGAAATGACAAGCTAACAAGACCTTTACATAGAAAAGCAAATTAGCAATAAAGGCTACTAACAAAATGTCTACCTCAACACTGCATTATACTGTAATACTAATATGAAGTCCTGGTGTGACTCTGTAAGATAAGCACTGGACCCCAAGGGTGCTTTGAACCACAAGGTCAGCGGTTCAAACTCACCAATTGCTCCTCGGTAATCCTATACAGGGTCACTCTGAGTTGGAACCCACTCAATGACTCTTAACAACAACAGCTATGAGATTCATTTAAATTTTATTGAGCATCCCTTGTGATAAGACGATATAATCTCTCCCTAAAGGACACTTCAAATCTAGTCAGGGACTTTCTATTACTTAATAGGGAAAAGGAATTACTGTAATAATTACAATTGTCACTATTAGTGTCTCCTGTATATCAGGAGCGCTGGTTGTGCTATTGGATAAGCACTGAGCTGCTAACCACAAGGTTAGCAGTTCAAGCCCATCAGCCAATCAACGGGAAAAAGATGGAGTCTTTCTGCTCTGGTACAGATTACAGCCTCAGGAACCCTGTAGTGTTGCTAAGGGTGGGAACCGACTGCATAGCACCTAATAACAAATGTCATACACCTGAAGGTATTACCTACACCTTCAGGAAAGCTCACAAAAACCCACAAATAAGTATTACTATCCCAATTTTAGAAACGACTCTGGTGCTTGCCTTGCTACTGCTGCATTTAGTAGAATCAGTTCGACTCATGTTGTTGTTTAAGCGCCATCTGACACACAGCAATCCTGTATAGGGTTTCCGATAAGCAGACTTTGAGGCTTATCCGACTCATACCAACCCTGTATCGTTTCTGAAGCTAAGTCTTCACAGGTGCAAAAAGTCTCATCTTTCTCCCAGGGAGTGCCTGGTGGATTGAAACTGCTGACCTTGTGGTTGGCCCAACCTAACCCATTAAGCCACCATGGCTCAGATCCAGGGACAAGTGTATCAATCCCAGAGTTGTTTCATTTCTGGGTCCTGGCCCATGCAGTTTCCTCAGCTTAGTATGAGACTTGCTTCCTCCTTAGCATGGTTAATCCGGCCTCAACTTGGGTTATATTTTCCAGGAAGCTTCCTTACTCTTTCAAGCCACATTGGGTGTAGCTTGAAACGTACTCTTAAGAAGCGTCCATACCCGTCTTAGTTTGCTTGTCCTCAAAGTCTAGCATGGTGCTTTGCAAGGAGCGGAGCCCTGAAATTGTTGGCTGACTGACCGAATGGAATCAATGAATCAATAAATGAACGAACGAACGCGGACTCGGTACAGAAAACAGGCCTGAGTACGCGCTGAGGGATGAGCAGGGGGAGCCGCAGCGTGGTTGTCGCCAGTCAGAAGCAAGCACTAGGTCTCCTAAGAGGTCGTCCCAGTGGACGTCCGACAGGTCACTTACAGGCCTCGGAGGCGAGCCGGCGACATGGTGATCTCGCCCCGCAGGAACCGACCAAAGGCTGGAGAAGTGAGCTGGGTCGGGAAGGGAAACAAACCCGTTCCGAGTTGCGTGAACAGGTCAGTAGACCCCACAGCAACATTGGCGATCTGACGGTCGCCATGATTATCCCTGGCCACATGAGTCGGAAGCGGCTAAAAGCAACTTCCAGGTCGTTCGCTTATTTTGTGGCATTATGGGAAATGTAGTCTGGTTGAGAAAGGCCAGGGAGGTAAGCCGTGCTTCTATTGGACCGTTTCTTCCAAATTGCTTGTTCACCTGTTCTGCATGTGTTAATTAAGGAGTTCTGATAGCGGAGTAGTTACGAATCTCAAGCTCAGCAGTTCGAAACTACCAGCGGTTCCGCGGGAGAAAGATGAGTCTTTCTGCTCTCATTACAGCCTCGGAAACCCTGGACACGGTCGCTGAGTCGGAACGGACTCCACGCACATAACTACCACCAACCACCACATGTGTTCATGCTTTCTCTAAACATAGAACTAAAGTTAAGATTTGCACCTTTTTCTCTATAAACTCCTTTTCTCCTGGGCTATTTCACTAGTTGCCATGATTCTAAATAACAAAGTTTCACCTCCTGCCTAAACCTTTCTTCTCAATCCCAGGCACAAATGCTGCCCTCTTTCATCTCTCTGCCCCCAACCTAACCTCTAGTCCCCAGCCCTGACCAACACTACCCTCTCTACTAGACTGCACACCTTATTCTATCTCAGCTCTGGCCCCCTTTCCTTCATAGCCTTTCACAATTTGTGATTATTTTGCTCATTTATTTGTGGCTAATTTTTCTTATCCCATGAGCACAGTGAGTCTTTCTACCTTTTTAGTAGAATATCACCTAGCTTGGTGCCTGCAGCATCTTTGTGCACATAATACATTTATTGAATGAATAACTGATTGAATGATTATGTCTGTAACATTCTTTGCCAGGTTGCATGTCTTACACTTCCCCAGACTGTGGTGCTGTTGTTGTTGTTAGCTTCCAGAATCACACCACCACAGTACAACAAAGTGACAGTCGAGTGATGGGAGAGAAGACCAGATTGTTTTTAAAAGAAAATCTTCAGAACAGCTTTTACAGAATATATAGGCTATATTCATTAAGATTCTCTGGTTGCAAGCAACAGAAATCATCCACAACTACAATAGATGGAGGTTACTGGAAGGATGTTGAGTTGCTCACAAAGCTAAAGGAAAACCTAAACAACCGAATTTCAAGAAGGACTTGAAGAAGACAGGTCTAGGGTTCCAGAGGCAGACACTCATGAGAAATCTCACCAAGAAGCTGTGTCAGAACTACTTGGTTCCAACTACATGCTTTCTATCAAATCCTAATTCCTGGTGAAAGAGGCTGATTGGCCTTTGGGTGAGGTCCTTTTCACCACCTGGGGCAGATGGCACCTTAAGACAACCTGAACGTGACTAGTGGAAGGATTTATTAGATCATATCTAGGAGAAAGATTGTCAGCTCTGTGAAACAATAATGGTTTTTTTATATTTGTTAAACGTAAGTATACCCCAAAACACAAACTCCTGCCATCAAGTCGATTCTGACTCATGTTGTTGTTGTTAGGTGACTTCAAGTCAGTTCTTACACATAGCGACCCAATGCACAACAGAATGAAACACTGCCCAGTGTTGTGCCATCTTCACAATTGTTGTTATGTTTGAGTCCATTGTTGCTGTCACTGTGTCATTCCATCTTGTTGGGGGTCTTCCTTTGTTTTGCTGACCCTTCACTTTACCCAGCATGATGTCCTCTGTGGATTGGTCCTTCCTGACAACATGCCCAAAGTATAAGAGACAAAGTTTCACCATCCAGGTGTCTAAGGAGCATTGTGCTATACTTCTTTCAAGACAGATTTGTTTGTTCTTCTGGCAGCCCATGGTACTTTCAATATTATTCTCCAACATTGTAATTCAAATGCATTGATTCCTTATTTGTTGTCCAACTTTCACATGTATATAAGACGACTGAAAATGTCATGGCTTGGGTCAGTTTCACCTTAGTCCTCAAAGTGACATTTTTGCTCTTTACACTTTAAGAGGCCTTTTGCAGCAGATTTACCTAATGCAATACGTCATTGGATTTCTTAACTTCTGTCTCCATGAGTATTGTTTGTGGATCCAAACAAAATGAAGACTTTGACAGTTTCAGTCTTTTCTCTGTTGATCATGATGTTATTTTTTGGTCCAGTTGTAAGAATTTTCATTTTTCTTTACATTGAAGTGCAATTAATACTGAAGGCTATAGTCTTTGATCTTCATCAGTAAGTATTTCAAGTCTTTTTGCTTTCAACAAGCAAGGTTGTGTCATCTGCATACTGCATGTTGTTAATGAGTCTTTCCTCCAATCCTGATGCCACATTCTTCTTCATATAATCCAGCTTCCTCACCATAGAGATTGAATTTAGTTTGATGAAAGGATGCAACCCTGGCACACACCTTTTCTGATTTTAAACGACTGCCTCTTAGTCTCTGTTCTCTGTACAGGTTTCTCATGAGGATAATTGAGTGTTCTGGAATACCCATTTTACAAAATCTTATCCATAATTTGTTAAATTTGCACACAGTTGAATCTTTGCATAGCCAACAAAGCAAACAATAAAGTCAATAAAGTTAACATTTTTCTAGTATTCTCTGCTTTTAACCAAGATCCATCTAATTGCAGCAGTGATATCTCTCCACATCCTCTTCTGAATCCAGCTTGAATTTCTGGTAGCTCCCTGTCCATGTACTGTTGCAATCATTTTTGAATGATCTTCAGCAAAATTTTACTTGCATATGATATTAAAGATACTATTCAATGATTTCTGCATTCTTTGGGGTAACCATTCTTCAGAATGGGCACAAATATAGATTTGACTGATAAGGATCCTATATAGGGCTTCTGAGATTGTAAATCTTCAGGGGAGAAGACAGCTTCATGCTTTTCCTATGGAACCACTGGTGGATCTGAACCACTGTCCTTGTGGTTAGCAGTCTAGTGCTTATCCTATAGCACCACTAGGGCTCCTAAACAAATATTAAGGTAATGTCCTAATTACTCACTAATGAACTAACTGGGACTTAGAATTTTGTTCTAGGCTTTTAGAATTTTTAAATGCAAGAAAAGGGAGAAGTCAGAGAATGAGATCAAGAGAGGAAGGGAAGGGTCTGCAGAAGTATGGCAGTGTGGACAATTCTCACAATTACAGCAACATCATTGTAAGTTGTATACATTCTTCAAAACTCTCCTGGAAGCCTTCCCCAAGACCTACCTCTGCCCCATTTTGTCCTTAACCAGAGTATTTTTTCCCCTGGTCCTGGATCAGAATCCAAAATTCCCACATGTTCCTGCATGGAAAGAGTAATGATCCAGTCATGATGAAAATGGACAATAATGATGGGAGTTTCCAAAAGAAGTTACAGGGGATGGACCCTAAGCAGGGAAATTGATCAACAATGGAAGAGGACCCTTGTCCTGGAGGGAAGGAGGAGCTACTGATGAGTAGAGGGTGGATCCGTTTTGAGGAAGGGAGGGTTGTTGTCCTGTATCTTTTTTTTTTTTCTTTGTGAGTAATGAAAAGCAAAGCCATTGGGTGGCGGTCAGTTTTGGGAACTGCAGGAGGGAACACTTTGAAGTGGCTGCTAGAGGCTGGGCACGCTAGCCCTTTAAGCCACATACCACCTAATCAAGTGGGGGTGGGGGGCTATCTGCAGCAGAGCAGGAGACAGATCAGGAAACTATTTCTAGGACTTTTAGTAGAAAACATTTGAGAAAAGGGCCAGGATTATGAAAAATCTGACAGAGCATGGTCACCTTCCCTCTCCTTCGAATTACATTGTCTTCTCATTAGCCTTGTGCTCTTCATGGCAAACTGGAGAGGTATAGGGGAGAGGCACCAATATACCCAGCTTCTAGGCATAAAAACTAAGGCTCAGAAGTTAGGGTCTTGCCCAAGGCCCCCTAACATATTCAATGCAGAGAGGTGGCTAACCTCCATTGTCATAACAGCTGCTATGGTGGAAAATCTTTGTGCCAAATGTATTTCAAAGTTGAGGAAAAACACAGAGACTTTCAGAAATGATATAGACTGTCTTCTGATCCCAGAATGTGACCCAAAAGAGAGCAAGAAGGGCGATTGTCGTCAACCCTGAGACCGTGGGAGTAGATGGATGAGTCAGTTCCTCCAACCCTGGAGTTATCGTTTTATCTCCAGTTTGCTGCATGATACTCTGTCTCTTTTCTTCTGACAGCATTCCCTGAAATACAGTTCTATCCCAAACTGAACACTCAAAACAGAAAGTGATTGTCAAAGGCCAAGGTTACATCTGTGATGATAGGCAGACTTCTTGTCCCATAGCACAGAGACATAAATGTCAAAGACATTCAGGCCAGCTCCTTTCCCGATACCCCAGCTACCTCCCACCTACCCCTCCACCCCCGCCTCCCAGTGACGTAGGCCCAGAGCAAACGTCCCATGTCAACAGCCATCATGAGTTTGATCTGTTATAGCCAACACTTGGCTCTCCTGCTGCCGAGAGCTGGCTGCTGTCAGATTTGGTATGTGGAACATTTTGTCTGAGGGACATGCTGGCCTGGGTTGAAAGTAATTCCCATCCGCTCAGAACCGGGTGGTCTGTCATAAGGTTGTTTTTCAGTTCGATCTGGGCTCAGGAAGTCCTTCCGACTGACAGTAGATATTTCTAAAGGTTAATAAGCCCGTCAGAAATTTCCTTCATGAAAAAATGTGATGCGTCTGATTGCCCTGATTTGCAAGCAGTCCCCAGAGGAGGGGCCTGAGCATAATTTCAACTTAGATTCAGGCTGCAGTGTCCTGAAAATTCCGGGGGCTTGGGTTGGAAGAGGTTGGCAGTGGGAAGCCAGAACCCAAAGAGCAGAATGTATGCTCTGAGAGTGCCCTAAGTGTATGAGGGTGCATACAAGTGTGTGTACATTTGAATGTGTGAATGTGTGAATGCATGTCCATGTGTGTATCTTGTGGGTGTAAGCTGGTGTGTGTGTATACATGTGTATGATGTATGAGTGAGTATGTACATGCGAGCATTTGTGTGCATGTGTATGTGTGTGTTTCCAGGTAGGCATGTATGAGTTTATACATGTGTATCAGCCTGGGATAATGCAAATCTGTTGCACAAGACCTCTTTAAACTGTTAAAGAACAAAGATGTCAGCTTGAGGACTAAGGTGCGCCTGAACCAAGCCATGGTATTTTCTGTAACCTCATATGCATATGAAAGTTGGACAGTGAAGAAGGAAGACCATAAAATAATTGATGCACTTGAGCTATGGAGCTGGAGGAGAAGATTAAAAGTACCATGGACTGCCAAAAGAACAAACCAATCTGTGTTGGAAGAAGTACAGCTAGAATGCTCCCTGGAAGCCAGAATGGCCAGATTTCATCTCTCATATTTCAGACATATTATCAGGAGGGACCAGTCCGTGGAGAACGGTATCATGTTTGGTAAAATGGAGGGTCAGAGAAAAAGAGGAAGACCTCCAATGAGATGGACTGGCACAGTGGTGGCAGCGATGGATTCAAATGTAGCAACGATTGTGAGGTTGGCACAGGACCAGGCAGTGTTTCATTCTGTTGTGCACAGGGTGGCTATGAGTTAATCCCGACTTTATGGCAGCAAGTAACAAACAACAACAACAACAGCAGCCTGAGAATGGAGGCAGCTAAATGGTAAGAGCAAAGGCTTTGGAATCAGACAGACATGTTTTCATATTGGAGTTCCCTAGCTTCTTACCTCCATGTACCCTTGTTACTCACCTTTGTCTTAGTTCTCTAGTGCTGTTATAACAGAAATACTACAAGTGAATGAGTTTAACAAGTAGCAATTTATTCTCTCACAATTTTGGAGGACAGAAGTACGAATTCAGAGTTCTGACTCTGGGGGAAGACTTTCTCTGTCGACTCTGGGGAAAGGCCCTTGTCTCCTTTCAGCCTCTGTAGATCTCCATGTGTCTTAGATCAATCTTTCCAGGGATCTAAGAACTTCACAAGGAGCTCTGGTAGCATAGTGGATGACAAACTAAGCTGCAAACTGAAAGATCAGCAGATAGAATCTACCAGCCATTCCTCGGGAGAAAGATGAGGCTTTTTGCTTCTGTAAAGATTTACAGCCTTGGAAACCCTCTGTATGTCACTATGAGTTGGAACCAACTCCATGGCACACCACCACCATCACCACCATCACCATCATCACCACCAGCACCAGCACCAGCACCAGCACCACCACCACCACCACCACCATCAGGAGCTTCACAGAGCAGGGAGCCCAGGTCAGAAGGACCCACGCCACTGCAGGCTCTTCTTTCTTGGTGGTAGTGGGTCCCTCTTTCTCTGCTAATTCTTTTCTCCTTTTATCTGTTATAAGTAAAAGATGTTGCAGGCCACATCCCAGTGAAACTCCTTTACATAAGATCAGGGCTGTGATGGGATTAATGGGATTGCATGCTACCCTTGATTCTCTTACTGATTTATCACATCACATCATTACAACACATCCTATCAGATCACATTATGGGGGAATCATCACATAACTGCCACATTACATCATTACATAAATGGTTCAGCCAAGCTGACACATATTTTGCTGTGGCTGCTGTGTGCCATCAAATTAGTTCTGACTCCTAGCGACCCTGTATAGGGTTTCCCAGCCTGTAACTATTCACAGGAGCTGGAAGTCTCATCTTTCTCCCTCTGAGTGACTGGTGGACTAGAACAGAAGCCCAATTCATAACCCACTATGTTATCGAGCCTCCTTGGCATGGGCTTGGGAGGACACGATGAAATCTATGGCAGTTTTCCTTAGATGGCATGATGACAGCTTCCACACATGGCTCGGGGAGGGCTGGCAGACATGAACAGAGAACCTGCAGAGTCAGTCATTCACCTTAAGTGGTGAACAGTCTTGGTTAGGGTTAGGAGTCATTAGTGCCATCACCATCAAGGAGCTCTGGTAGCGTAGTGGTTACGAGTCGGGCTGCTAACCTCAGGGTCCACAGTTCAAAACTCCTAGCTGTTCCACAGGAGAAAGAGGAAGCTTTCTGCTCCCATAAAGATTTGCAGCCTTGGAAACCCTATCCAGGGTTGCTCTGAGTTGGAATTGACTCCACAGCACACCAAGACACCATTCTGGTCTCTTCTCATCTTTTCCTGGCTAGGTGGCATTAGTTCAGTTTCTTTAAAAGTCTTCCGGAGCTGCAAACATTGCAGGTTGAAATGAATTCATCTGAACGTTCCAGAGAAATGAGTGACGAAACCAAGTCTCCTCATCCCTGCAACTTTGACTATATGAGTAAATTACAAACTCTTTGTCAGTTAAGTGGCACCAGTGAGTATCCTTGTTCTACGAGTTTTCTTCTATACTGGCATGTCTTGTAGGGATGAGAACAACCATCTTCATACTTAGATCTTAGACAGGATACATGGGAAATATGAGAAGACAACAGATATAGCTTTGACTTTGGTGATTTTCCAATGGAGATGATTTGTTTGTTTTTCTAAGTGAATGAGTAAGTAAATAAATAAACTTGGTAGACATGTTGTTATTCTTATTAAGTGCCATTGTTGTTGTTGTTATGTGCCGTAGAGTAGTTCTGACTCATAGCCACCCGGTACAGGGCTTCCGAGGCTGCAAATCTTTACGGGAGCAGAAAGCCTTATCTTTTTCCCGTGGAAGAGCTGGTAGTTTTGAACTGCTGACCCTGAGGTTAGCAAAGTGGCCCTGTATAGGGTTTCAAAGGAACAGCTGGTGAGTTTGAACTGTCAACCTTGTTGTTCAAACTGACCTTGTGGTCCAGCGCATTAACTTACAGCACCACACTAGGATAACTTGACAGACATATTCAGGTAAAAATGGCAAACAGCAAACTATACATATTTCAAGGGTACCATATGTTAACTTTTGACATTTGTATACACCAATGGAACTCCAATTATAATCAGGATGACGAACATAGCTGACACGTTGACTCGTGTTCCCCCCAAAATATGTACCCACTTGGTTGGCTCATGGGTCTCAGTCGTTTGAAAGTTATATAATCGTGTAACGTGGCAGTCATGTGATGATTCCCCATGAAGTGATCTGAGGTGATAAAGAGAATTTGACCACCTAAATAACCCTGGTCTGATGTAAGGGAGCTGCCCAGGGATGTGGCCTGTAACACCTTTTATCTTAAAAGAAAAAAAAGGAGAGAGAAGTGAGCAAAGAAAGAGGGACCGAGGAGCCCTAGTGAGTTACTTTCAGTGCAATTTGAATTTACCAGCTGCCCCATGGGGGTGGGGTGGGAGGGAAGATGAGGCCTTCTGTTCCCATAAAGATGTACAGCCTCAGAAACCCTATACAGGGTCACTGAATTGGAACCAAATTGACCATGAAGAAAGAAGAGCCCAGAAAGGAGTGTGTCCTTTGGACCTGACGTCCCTGTGCTGTGAAGCTCCTAGATCCACAGGAAGGCTGATACCAAGACACATGGAGATCTCCCAGGAATGCTGAGCTTACATATGCTGAAAGCTGACAAAGAGCTGGCATGCTGAATTTCAACTAGCCTCCTAAACTGTAAGAGAACACATTCCTGTTCGTTAAAACCATGCACTTGTGGTAGTTTTGTTATAGTAGCACTACATAACTAAGACAATATCCATCAACCCAATAGTTGATGGGGGATTAAATAAGGGAATTCAGTCACCTGTACCAGGTTCTAGCACTTCCTGGGTTTTTCCAGAGACGGGCATCTGTGTTCTCCAGGTGAGGCACTAGATGGCGCTGTGCTACCGCTATCAGGACCCAGACCCTGAAGCGCCAGGTCCCCCTGTGGAACCAGGGCAACCCCCATCAATGATGGCATCTCTAGGACTGGAATGACAAGAGACAGATGCATCCTTTTGTTTCGTGTAGGCTCATGGCTCCTTTTCCAAGACCCACACCTCTTCCCCTGCCACAGAGGCATGGGGTCTCCCAGGATGAAGGTGAAGGCACTGGGGAGTCAACAGGAACAGCAGTTCTAGGATAGAGTGTAGTCTTGCTGCAAAGATCCCGTCTGCCTCCTAAATGTCCTAAACCTACATCTGGCATGTAAACTCCTCTTGCTAAAACTGGAGACTTTGGTGATAACTCTGCAGCCCTGTTTTTTCTAAAATACAATTCATTTTTCTGAAACTGTCTGGTTATTTGGGCCAGAGACCAAGAGCCACCTCTCCCTCTTACCTGGCACTTAGAAGCCACCTTGTGCTCAAGGACCTTTTCTGTGGGTCTTATGATGTAGGGTAGAGGAAAGAGCATGCAAGGTTAGGAGACAGTCAGGAACCCATCAGACCTGGAACTCTCAGGCTCAGCCTCTGCAAAACAAAACAAAAACACCCAAACTCATTGCCTTTGAGCCAACCCCTACTTAGAGTGACCCTGGATAGGGTTTCTGAGGCTGGACATCTTTATGGGACCACAAAGCCTCATCTTTCTCTGGTGGAGTGGCTGGTGAATTTGAACTGGCTACCTTAAGTTTAGTTGTGTTTTTGTTCAGTGCCATCTAGTTGGTTTCAAGAAGCAGCTGGATTTGAACTGCTGACCTTGCAGTTCAAACCAACCTTATGGTCCAGTGCTTATCCTTACAGTGCTACCAGAGCTCCTTGCAAAGTTATTGTTGTTGTTGTTATGTGCCGACTCACAGCGACCCTGTACAGGGTTTCCGACTCTGTAAATCTTTATGGGAGCAGAAAGTCTCATCTTTCGATAAAAAAACAAAACAAAACAGGCTTATAACTTCCCTGAGCTGTGTCTGCAAAGTGGGGGGAGTAATTACTACTTTGCAAGGTTACAGTAAGACATCAGTGAGTTGTGTATTGTGGACTGCTGTGGCTAGCTCCAGAAGATAGCACACTTGGATAGCCTTGGAGTGCACACAGAATGTTAGGCATGGGCAATGAGTGCCAGGGACGGTCAGAGTGAGGTGCACAGGGGACATGGGCTGTGAGCCCAGGGGTTAGGGTTTAGGGTGGGGGCGCATGGAATTCCCCATAACGGGAAGTGCAGGGTGACTGAGACATGCTCTGTGTGGCTGGGAGGAGAGGACAGATAGCTAGACGGTACCTGGAGTGCCTGGCTACCAGATCCGAAGCCTGTATGGCAGCCATTGGGGAACCCTGTGGTTTCTCAATCTTAGTCCTCAAGAGAGAGGCCTTCAATCCTTGGGGAAACCATTCTGGTAGCAATGAGAATGAGAGAGAGGAGAAAGGAGCCTGGGGCCTATACTGTGCATTCCGCTCTGCTCTTATCTACAATACTGAAAAGCCTGTTCCTGGGTTAGCTTTTCCTGACTACTAACACGAATCGGGCTGCGAACCTTAAGGTCAGTGGTTCAAAACTACCAGCCGCTCCGCGGGAGAAAGATGAGGCTTTCTACTCCCGTAAGGATTTACACCCTCGGAAACCCTGTACAGGGTCGCTATGGGTCGGAACCGACTCGACGGCACTTAACAACAACAACAACAACATGGACTCCCGGGCTGAGGGTCTCTCATTATTTCTAGGTCTCCCATGGGAGGACAGGCCAGGCCGTGGCAGGCAGCATGAGATGGACTATGCCCAGCCCTAAGATTCCATTTGCACAGCACACCATCCCCACCCCTACCCTAGCAAGTCTGGAGGCCCCAGTGAAACCTGTCAGACCTGTCTCAAGTAGAGAAACTGGATTATATAGTGCCTCTCAACACACACACACAGACACTTAGGGATGGACATGAGGGTGGACAGGGTCCTCTCCTTGCTGGGGGAAAGCCTGGCAAAACTATGAGGATTATGTGGAGTGCTGAAGGTCAGAGGTCACACACAAAGGAGACATGCCCCAGTTCCCCTCCCTGGCAGGGTCCTGAAACCATCTGATTTAGTGTCTTGCTCACCAGCAACTTTGGCCTGGAAGTTTTCATTGACCAGAGGTCCTTTTGGTGGGGGAATAAGAGAGGCACCTGGCATTGCTATCCTTTCTCTGCCCGTGACTGACACTCGTTTTGAAATGCCACATTTCACTGTTTCCATTGTTGTTGGTGGCTTTGGATGGAAGGTGTTTCCACAGGATTGATGTAAGAATGCATTGATAGATGCAAAGATGCAACAGTATTTGGAAACGGAGAACACATCATTTAGTAATGGTGATATCTTCCCTGTAATGGCGGAATTAAAATATTTTTTAAAAAGCAATGTCGTCTTAATATATACATATAAAACCTCAGTCCCCACAGCCAAGTGAGTCTGAGAAATGAAGCCAAGAGCAAACCTGGAGGGCTGTGGCTGGAAGGCTCCACAAGGAGACCTTTGAAGTGAGGGCCCTGCCTCCCTCCCAGGGCTCCGGCAGCTCCCCCAGCCGCTTGATGAAAGGGAAGAAGGGCTCTGTTGTGGTTTGACACAAGCCCCGGATGTCAGGTTGCAACTCTGCTCAGCAATTAGCTCTCAAAGGTGGCTGCTGGGGTGCAGTGGAAAGGACCCAGGCTAGGAATTGGGTACACCTGGTGCCAGTGCCAATTTTGCCACAGACTAGCTGTACATCATTGTGTGAGGCACTCACATTCTGCCTGGCTCTGTTCCTCGGGGGTCAAATGAGGGTGATAGCAGGATAGTCGTCCCTTGTAGAGTTGCCAAATTCAGTAAATAAATACACAGGCCGCCCAATTCAAGTTTCAGATAAACAGCACTTGTTTTGTTTTAGTTTTTAAAGCATATGTAGATCCCATGTAATATTTGGTGGTATACTTACACTAAAAAAAAATTACTCAATGTTTATCTGAACTTCAAGTTTAACTGGGCATCCCTCATTTTATCTGGCACCGCTGCTCCTTCAGGAGACCTTGCATGGGGTCTCCTGGGTAAAAGGGCTTAAAATGTCAATGCTTTAGAAGTGTGGGGAGGTATCTTGGAATGGTGTTAGACAGTAACTCTAGCTATAGGATAAGCTATGGCACTGTAGAATAAGCACTTGACCAAAAGTGTTGGTTTGAACTGCAAGGTCAGTGGTTCAAACTCATGAGTCACTCCTCAGAAACCCTATACAGGGTCGCTGTGAGTCAGAACCAACTCAACGGCACTCAACAACAACAATAGCAATCGAAATGGTCTTTCACTTCAGGTCCCTTCCTCACCTTGCTTCTATTCCTACCCCACCCCAGTGGAATCTCCTTATTTCCAAAGACCCCATCCCACTTGCTTTTCCAATTTCTGTTCCCCTCTTTCTGTCAGACCTTCATGCCCCTGACCAACCTCAGGGTCTGAAGAGATGCAGTTGTGTTCTTGGGGGCAGCTAAAGTCACTCTCTGCGCACTGAGTGAGAATCCTCTCCTGCCATTAGTTCAGCTTGGATTTGAGGTGCAGTGGACAGTGAAGGGGTCATCCAATAGCCCTGACTGGAACAGGCACTCTATAGTAGAAGCAGGGGATGAGAACAAGCTACATCTTGTCTCTGCACCTCAGAGACCTCATCTATGGAAATGACATTAGCCTTATCTTAGAAGTTTTTAGAATATTTAGTTGTTGTTGTTGTTGTTAAGAATATACAGAGCAGAACAGATAACAACTCTACAATTTCTATGTGCAATTCAATGACGTTGATGATATCCTTGGAGTTATTCAACTATCCTCACCCAACTTTTCTAAATTATTACTCCTCCACTAACATAAGTTCGCTCACACCAAAAGCTCATTCACAACCTGTCCTGCTTATCCCTTCTCTAATCCAAGGCCTCCCAGAAACCCAGCCACCAACCTCAGGGAAGCAAGGCAATGTCCAAGGTGGACTCTATGTAGTTTCCTCACTGGGGCCCTACTGGTTTTCAGGACAAAGTGTGTTTAGGAACGGGGTGGGTGAGGAGTCATGGCAATGAAGAGAACTCTCTAGGCTTCTGCTTTTTTTCTCTCAGCACGTGGAGCAGTTGGGGTTCTTCTGGAAAGACCCATTGGCAAGGACACAGGTTAAGAGTCAGTAGCCTTTGTCCTACCCACCTCTACCCTGAAGCCCTTAACTGTGATGAGCTGCAGCTTTTCCTCTGGTCAGAAGGAGGGCTTGTGTGGACAACTTCCACGCCCACTCCCACTCCCACTCCCACTCTAGGGTTATTCATTTATTCATCCAACACTTGGCTCTCTGCTGGGGTGGCAGACACTGAGGGAAAGAACACATCCTGACTTTGGTGGGGCTCCCAGTACAGTGCTGACAGAGATGAGGCAGTCACAAGGCAAGAAGAGCTGGGACGAAGAGACGCCCAGGACTGTGGGGAGGGCACAAGTTCTTTTGCGTCTGGTTCCTTCTGCTCAGCATAATTGTGAGATTCATCCTTGCTGCTTTCTGTACCAGTTGTTCATTGGTTTAATTGCTGAGTGGTATTTTATTGTATTTAGATGTCACTCTTCACTTGTTCGTTAATGGGCATTTGGATTGTTTTTAGGTTTTTGTTATTATGAATAAAGTGCTATGAACATTTACATATAAAACTTAGTGCATGCACATGTTTTCATTTCTTTTAGATCCCTGTGAGAGGGATTGCTGGGACATATTGTAAATGCATTTTTAACTTAGAAACTGTCAAGTGTTTCCAAAGTGGCTGTATCATACTGCATTCCTACCCGGCTTGTATGCGGGTTCCAGTTGCTCCACATCCTTGCCAACACTTGCGATGCTCAATCTTTTTTAACTTTAGTCATTCTACTGGGTGGTTATTTTTTGTCTTCTTAAAAGTGCATTACAAAGAGCAGACATTTTGGTTTCCCATTAAAGTCCTGTTCAAATGTGACTGCTAGGCTGTGTAAGAAGGGTTGGTTTGCCTGAACCCTGCTCCCTTCTAAGACAAAGAGACATGCAGGCACAGAACTTTCTTTCATCCTGCCTGTTCACACAGGAGGTAAAAGTGTTCCATGTCCAATGAGAAGGACCCAGTAAGAGCTCTCTCCTTCTTCCCTCAACTTAAAAGAGACATAAGGGGCGGCACTTGGGGACCACATTCCCAATGAGGACTGTGAGCCACAGACAGGTGTATCTTGTCTGTGAAACCATCTTCTTGATGAGACAAATTTCATATAAGGCTTTGCTAATGAGGAATTGCAGAGCCGAAAAGGCCCAGCAGGGGAACGCTGTGCGTTCACAGGTAGTAATGCAGGACTAAGGAAAGGACTGTTGTCATTCTTATTGGCTGCCATGGCTTTGGCCCCCCACTCAGGGCAACTCTGTGTACAATGGAACTCAACCTGCCTAATTCTGCACCATCCCCATGATTGGTTGCTTTCAAATCAACTGTAGCACGTGATTCACAGGGGTTTTATTGGCTGATTTTTGGAAGTAGATCTTCAGGCCTTTCAAGTGCATCGTAGTCTGGGAGCTCTGTTGAAACCTATTCAATGTCATAGCAATGAGTAAACCTCCATTGACACATGGTTGGGGGGGGCGGGAGGGTGTACATCAGATGCATTGGCAAAGATTGAACCTGGGTCTCCTGCTTGAAAGGTGAGAATTCGTGCTCCGTGCCAAAAGGTGAGAATTCTTGCTCCATGCCAATGCCCTTAGTGAATGAACCCTTCCAATTTAATAACAATTAAAAAGGTAAACAATTTGAACAGATACTTTAAAGATGCCCACCATCAGTGATAGCAGCTGAAGCTGGGCAACAGAGAGTGTGGGGTTACTAAACCTGAGACATTTGGAGGGGCCTTCAAGGCAGGGACCCAGTCCTCTGAGGTGGGTGCTGCTGTCTCCAAGGCGGCACCATGGGGCTGCTTTAGGGAGGATGAAGAAAATGGACAGCGGGGACTGGCAGCTGCTGCCCGAGTGCTGGAACATTGTGCAGGTCACACAGGCAGGAGCAGGAACCAGACAGGAGGAGCAAGACCTGCTCTGCTCCACGCCTGCCGGCTCCTCCAGTGCCCTTACAGGCAGAGCCGAACAGGGCGCTGCTGGCAAAGAAGAAACGTGGTCTGCCGAGTCCATGAACCTCATAGAGCGCAGTGGAGGAAGGGTGATTTGGAGCTCGTTATGGCATCCTGTAGTACAAGCACTGGATGGAAAAGTCGGTTTGAACATCAAGGTTGGCAGTTCAAACTCACCAGTTGCTCCTCAGAAACCCTATACAGGGTCGCTGTGTGTCAGAACTGATTCAACAGCACTTAACAACAACATTCTGGCACAACAGATAGAGCCACCTGCCTGGGTTGCACTGCTAGTTAAGTGACAGGGTTGAGGTTTTGATCCAGGGCTTGCAGGGCATATTTGGTAGGCACCCGCCTGGAAGCCATGCAGAGAGCCTCAGGTACAATGTGTGGAATCCTGTGCCAGACTTCCAGGTGGGTGGGGGCAGAGGACTGGACAGGGAGCACCCAGCTCTCAGTGGCCAGTCATGGGTCCTAAACACAGAGCCAGGGCTGACAGTGAAGCAAACTGGGATTCATTTATTGGACTGAAGTATATGGATTCAAGGACCCCAGAACCATGCAATGTCCTGGCTGAGAATCCTGGCTGCCCAAGCCACTTCCCTGACCATAGGGACCCAGGGAGCCGGACAAAGACACAGCCAGTGTCTTCCCAGGGCAAGGTCATCATGACCTTAGTCAGAACGCCTGCCAGATTTATTAGCAGTTGTCGTCTTAAGTTGGCCGTTTGGTTGTGGTGACCTCTAGCTGTTCACCTTTTGCTTAGCCTCTCTGTGTCCCCTTTTCTCACCTGTTTCCAGAGAATGGGGTTATACCCCAGACTCAGAAGTTGTTGGGAAGTGCTACTGGGGTAGAGATGCTCTTTCCTGACACCTGATGTGATAGTCTTCTCATCCAACCTTCCTCAGGTTCATGGCTGTGAAGCCAGTATTTCTCCAATTCCACATCCACACGTGGAATCCTTCTGGGCCAGCCTCCCACTGAGGACGGCTGGCCCGCCCCAGGCTCGCCGGCCCCTGGTCACTACTTCTCCTCTCTGTGAGGAGACAGTCCAGGTCTGATCTCTGAGCAGCGATACACCTAGCGATTAAAGGCTCAAATCCTAACTCTGCCACAAACTACCCATGTGAGTTTGGGCAAAGGTAGCCAATATCTCTGAGTGCCTGGGTGGCCCAAACAGTTAAGTGTTCAACTACTAGCCAAGATGTTAGCAGTTCAAAGCCACCCAGAGGTGCCTTGGAAGACAGGTCTAGCGATCTGCTGCCGTAAGATCACAACACTGAAAACTCTGTGGAGCCTGCTCTCCACATGGGGTCACTATGAGTCAGAACTGACTTGACAGCAACTAAGAACATTAACAACTCAGTCTCTCTAGCAGCATTATTTGTTCAACTTGGCTGACACCATGCCCCCAGAGCATTGTTAGGAAGATTGAATGAGGTCTGGCAAGAAAACTCTGACCCATTGCCAGGCATATGGACTGTTCTCGAGCAAAGTAGCTATCATAATTAAGAGAACTGCTTTATATTTGGGGCCTCAAGAGTCTGCTTTGCCCTACTCCTGTGTCAGGTGTGTGACCACCATGTATGTGCTCAGCTTCCCACTCCTGCCCTGCAGGGACTGTGCTCCAAGTCCATGGTCCCACACCATCCAGCCTGCCATTTACCTGGTACCTGGCTGATTCCCTCATACTGGCGTGATCTGGCAGGAGCGATGGACCCCATCACAGCCACCTTGAGCACGGGTTCCTCGAGGCACCTCACTGGCCAACAGCATATGGACAGGCCCCCTGGCCTGTGGCTTTGGGGTGATGGCTTTGGAGTCTCCACTGGCTTTCACCATGTTCTGATCCAGCATCCTTGGCAATGGGATGCCTGCATCCTCCACTTTGATCAGGAAAGGGGGTGCTCAGTGGTTGATTTGGGACCATTTCTCTGATATGTTTTGACATAAAACATAGGTCAGGCATATGCTTTAAGACCTCTTGCGACGAAGTTTTTTGTAAGTGCAACGGACTTTCAAAGAATTCTCAGGATAGCTTATGATAGATGGGAAGACTCCCAGGAAGAATCAGCAGGTACCCTGACTGACTCTATCATCCCTACTGCCCAGTCTGCAAGCTCAGTACAGCCCAAGTGAGAGGATTTCTGGTCTGGTCTCACTCCAAACAGGTAGGCGTGACACTGAGTCATGGCCTAGTTCACTGTCACCACCACAGGGTTCAATCTCCAGAAATCTTCCCTGAGGTTTCGGTGCCTTGATTCCCGCTGGCCCTTCTGAACTGGTTCACCTTGGTTCTCCCTCCTAAACAGCCTTATGCAAGGCCTGCATCTAGTGGCTCCAGAAGGATTTGTAATTTGCAGTGGATTCAACTGCATCAACCTAATGTGATTTTAAGTCCATGTTTCTGAAAAATAAATGATATACAGCCATGAGGGCTAGAGAACAGACAGAACATTCCAAACAAGATGATTCTACCCTTTCTCTTTTCATCCCAGAGCTCCTGTTGATATGAACATATCAGGTAGATGTGACTGCCATCTCTGGGTCACAGGTTTCTGGCTGACACCAGGGTCAGCCTCTCTCCCTGAAGGTGTTCAGAGCCAGACTGGGCCTCCAGGGAGGTGGGGAAGGAGCCTTCTCTGGGGCTGGCATGTCCTTCTGTGTTTAATTTTCCCATAAGTCAGCTCCGATTATAGGGGATGGCCTCATGTTTCATGTATTGCAGAGCTGAGCTCTGCAGCACACCTTGCGGGGGTGGGAAGGCTGTTGGCTGGTGGGTGGGGGCAAAGGGGTAGCTGCTCTCTAGGTCACCCCCAGCACACATGTCTGCTACCTATCAGACTTCATCAGGAGAGTGGACCACTGGACAGTGAAACCATCAGACAGCCTCCTCTTAATGAGACCCAGGGCTGCTCTGAGTTTGTGGGGAAAGCTGCATGGTGAGAACCCCTAGCTACCGGCAGACACATCTCCATAGGGACAAAGATGTGCTCTTCAGAGCTGGCTTTCCTGTATGAAAGCTTTGACCCTAGGCACTTCGAGAGACACAGTTGCATTTGTCCTCCTATCTCCACCAGGGTCGTTGTCTCTTAGCTCCCTTAGGTAAAGACGGGCACTTTCAATATTTCTATGTGATGTTTGTCATCTAGTTCCTTGCTGACAGCTTCAGGTGAGTCCAAAGGGAGGAAAGTTTAGTTCTGACCTGCAGAAGCCTGCAGTTCTACTGGGGAGACAGGGCAGTTGGACAAGGAACAGGTGAACACGGAATGTTGATGCACCCTTTGGAAAAAGAAGAGCACTGTACCCAGGGGACACAAATCAGAACATGTGTCACCTAGCTGAACATGCTGTGCTACATCACATCTCACAGGCAAACAAGTTCAGACTCCTCACCAAGGTACTCCAGGCCCCGCACAATCACGTTCCAGCTAGTTTGTTCTTCAAATACTGTTCAGCAAACCAGAGCCTGAGCCCTTTCTGTTCTTTGGCCTGAAATTCCTTTCCTCCAGATCTTCAAATGGCTGCTTCATCTCACCACTGAATTTCAACTCAAATGCCATCTCCTCAGGGAGGTCTTCCCAGAGCGCCCAGTAAAAACAAGACCCTGTCCTCAGGTCCCCCTAATGACATTGATGTGACACAGTTTCCTTTACACTATTATTGTGATCTGACATTTTCTCATTTATTGACTAGCTCCCAGGCTCTCCACTAGAGTGTAAGCTTCCTGAGAGCAGGGATCTTGTCTAGTTTGTTCACCACTGACTCTTCAGGGCTAGGATGTTTGATGAGTCTATAGGAAATCATTAAGTACGTGTTATATATGAGATGGAAGAGGGAAGGAGCAATCGACTAGTAGACGTTGCTTTGAAATGCTCCCAGCAGCCCACATCAACAGCCAGAGTAGTAAAGTAATAGCCTCTGCTCCGCCACCCACTCGTATAATGGAAAAGAGTCTCCGTTTCCTCCTAAGGAAACTAAGAGGATTGTTGTGAGGACTAAGAATGAAATGCTTAGTGAACATCAAGTGTGAACCAGAGTAAGTGCTTCATATACTTATTGTGTAAGTATATGAAGCACTTACCTAAAGCTTTGTCCATACCACCATCAATATCATCACCATCATTATCACCACCATCACCACTATCATCATCATCATCATCACCATGGTCATCATTAGCTACACTGCAGCTTAGGAATGGTCCGGGTTAAACCTTCCCTTTTGGTGACTCCTCTTAGCCTTTGCTATAAGATGCTTCTTGCTCTCGTTTCCTGTCCTTAGCTGGTTACACTTGAATCACACAGAAGCACTGTTGGTTTCCTGCCCCAAATGATCCCAACCTTTCTCCCTGCTAATAGAACCCTAATTATCTGATGATCAAGAATGAAGACACAATGGTCTGCATCCTAACTTGCTGAGCATGTGTGCTGCACCTCCTGGTCAAGACTCCAACAGACCTCACCAAAATGCCATTTCAAATGGAACATGACAAGTAAACAGTGATGTCCACGTTTCTCAGATTTTTCTGGGGGATAACTGGTACTTAACAAAGGAGGACCTGGAAAAAGTGTTCCCTGGATTTTTGGAAAACCAAACAGACCCTCTGGCCATGAACAAAATAATGAAGGACCTGGACCAGTGCCGAGAGGGCAAAGAGGGCTTCCAGAGCTTTCCTTCACTCATTGCTCAGCTCAACATTGCATGCAATGACTATGATGCAGTCCACATGAAGCAGAAGGGAAAGAAGTAGAAACAGGCAGAATTGACAAACTACTCCCACGCTGATAAGAGTTATCCCAAAGAGCTGCTTAAGGAATCTGCCCCACAGCTTCCCCTACATAAGGAGTTTATGAGCTGATTGGGGCCCTTTAGAATGAGTCCAAATAAAATCCAACTCCCATTTTACAAGTAGAAAAAGAAAAGTCAATTCATTGCCAGCTTTTGATTTTTATATTGTTTGCATCCTCTTGCCTTCAATTAAAATTTCCTTTTTTCATACCTAAAATAATAACAATAATAATAAAGAATGAAGACACATTGATCTTAGAAAAGGTGGGCCCAGAGCTTAGTCTTGAGGGTAAATATATGAACCAGCTCTGGGGCAAAATTTCCTCCCACAAATGAAAGGCACATAAGCCTGACTTGAATACAGCTGCATAAGAATGTGATGTCTGGAATTGTTACAGGCGTCTTGTGATCATGTGGCAAGGTGACATGTTGGGGATAGGAAATCAGACAGTGAGGAAAAACCTTAGACCTTCTTTAGTTACTGAACAGACTTTGGACTTAGATTTCAGTCTTCCTATTTGGCATCTCTATTGTCTAAGTCACATTTATATAAGTTGTTATTTGCAGCCAAAGGAATTCTTAACAGAGTCAGACTGCAAACAAAGTTTCAGGCTGTCTACGGAGCTCTGATCTGGCTCTCCTTTGAGCAGTATGTACTCTCGCCAGTCATGCACCCCTTTATGAGACACCAGCTGAGCTGGATCTGCTGGAGAAACTGCCTCTCATCTCTCTTGGTCCTATCCCACAGATGATGGAAAACACATTGAGACGCCCTTGGAGAGTGGATGAGTATTAGAATGGAGAACTAAGATGGCACCACAAGAACATTCCCACTTGGAGGGAGGAAGGAGTGGGGTATAAGTGTAAAGGCTTTCTGTATCTGGGTATTTAAAGCTGATGATCCTGACAGAGAAAAAGTAGAATGCTAGAGATACTAAGCCCTCAGAATAGATTTATGGTTAAATCTGGGGTTCATCTTGTTTCAGGGTTAGTAATTTAACACAGGACACACTGGACAAAAGAGGTCTGGTGATACAACACTTAAGTGCTCAGCTGCTAAATGAAAGATGGGTGGTTCACACTAATCCAGAGGCTCCATGGGAAAAAGACTTTGTGATCCGCTCCTGTAAAGATCACAGTCTAGAAGATCGCACGGGGACAGTTCTAGCCTGTCATGTGGGGTCACTATCAATCGGAAACAACCCATCAGCACCTAACACCACTACCACACTGGACTTTGTCCCAAAGTGAGGCTTTCTTTTTTTTTTTTTTTTGTACTATATCTCCTCTAAGGATCTCTGGTAGTGTAGTGTTTACGAATCGGGCTGCTAACCTCACAGCCAACAGTTCAAAACTACCAGCTGTTCTGTGGGAGAAAGATGAGGCTTTCTGCTCCCGTAAAGATTTACAGCCTCGGAAACCCTGTACAGGGTCGCTATGTGTAGGAACAAACCCCATGGCACATAACCACAACAAATCTCCTCTACCAGGATAGTGGAAGGAAGTGGTAAACCGAAATCCAAACCTACTGCTGTCAAATGAATTCTGATTCACAGTAAACTTATAGGACCACGTAGAACTGCTCCATAGGGCTTCCAAGACTGTAAATCTTTACAGAATCAGCCAGTCTCATCTTTTCTCCCTCAGAGTTGCTGGTGGGTTCAAACTGCCAGTATTTCAGTTAGCAGCCCAATACCTAACCCTCTGTGCTATCAAAATTCCTTCAAAGGAGTGAGAAGTCATTAAACAACTAAAGGAATCCCAGTCTCTTTCTGGTAAATGCTCAGTCTTTCTCTCTGTTTCTCTTTCTTTCCCTTGGTGGATTCTAGGAATCAGGGGAAACTTATATGTCACCTCAGAAAAATGAGAGGGAAGGCCTGAAGTAGTTCTCTTGACTCCCTCCTGGTCTCCACAGATTGAACTCAGATTCAGAACTCATGGTCTTTTCTTCAGCATGACCAGTGCTCTGTGGCTCCCCCACTGGGCTGATTTGTTCTCCCCCTGCTCCCATCCACACTCTCAGCCACACACACCACCTGGCCTGGTTCAGCCTCCCCCTTTTCCTGGTCTCTCCTATGGGATCACCTCAACCTTCACCATGGCAGCTCCTCTTCTACTTCCCACACCTCCCAGTAGCAGCGTGTGGATACGTCTAGATTCCACTATAGGAGCCAAAGGAGACCATCCACCATCTTTGCTGTCTCCTTGCCCAGCCAGTGCTGAGACTCTTTTCTGGGCAGTAGCTGGGATGCTTCTCAATGAGAGCGCCAACTCTCCTCAGTCTACCTTGACAAATTAGCCTTGACATCCAAAATAACCCCCAATATATCTGTATTTTGTTACACTGCATCTCTCTTTAGTTTCACTGGGAGGGGATTGTGGGGGAAGTTGGATGATCCAGCCCAACCACTGCTTTCCCTGTCTTCCTTCTCACTCCTCCCTCCCAGTACTAGGAGAGGTTTCCTTCCCTTCACAGCATGATGGGAATTTTCTCTAGTTATTTTTCCTTGTCTGCTCTAGTGATATCAGTCTTCCAGGATATTTTCATTTTCCTCTTCCCTGGAGCACGAATCTCATGGCTTTGCCTCAGTAGGTCGGTGGAACTTCAGAGGGAAGAGCTAGCTTATCCATGTTAGCATAGATGGCAAGCAATATCTACCCCAATTACATTCATCTCCACACACTTTGAGGACTTGTTAAGTTGCTGCAGAGACAACCTTCACTGCTTGCCAGGATCTCTAGTCTTTTGACTGGATTTATTTCCAAATGAGAAGCCAGTGATGCTCCCCTCCTGCTGGGCTTGTTTAGCAGATGCCAGTGGCTCTTTCCCGACCTTCCCTCTCCGTTTCAGCCAATTGCTGTTTCCCGGCTGAGCCTCCACAAGGCAGAGCAGCCCAGCTCAGGTCACATCACCCTGCACCCAGACCAGAACAGGGCCACCCTGAGGTATCTGGGCTAGACAAGAAAGGCTTCCTGGATGAATTTAGCCCTGAAGGGGCTGGTGACGATCAGGTGGGGGAAAGGATGGGCAGGCTTGCTCAGTGGCTTGGAGGACAGAATGTGCACTTGCCCTGGAGTCTTCCTGGTCAAACCTCTGCTTGACCTTCAAGACTCAACTTCAAAGATCTCTGACGTTCCATCAGCATTGTTGGCACATACTCTGTGCCAGATAGTGAGAAAGACGGAGACCCTTCCCAGTCAAGGTTGCTAAGCCTCTCTATCAGCTTGGCCTCTGGCAGCTTCTCCGCAGTTGCCCTAATCTCCTAGAGTTCAGGCCTGGTCCCTTGGCCCTGGGTTAGGAAGATCTCTCTGTGGCCCTCTAAAAACTCATTCCCTGGGCTTCAAATTGACTGACCATGCACTACCTACCCCCAGCCTTCAATTATCCATCCTTGTCCTCAAGCATGCTTCCAAATTCATCATTTGGTTGTGTGCCTTTGGCAAATTTCTTACTCTCTCTGGGCAGTTTCTCTTTCCTAATATGAGGGTCATTATCTACTGCTTGCAAAAGTCTGGATTACCTATGTTCGTGTATGTAATACACTTGTTGTTAAGTGCCATCGAGTTGGTTCTGACTCATAGTGACCTTGTATAGGGTTTCCAAGGAACGGCTAGTGGATTTGAACTGCTGTCCTTGTGGTTAGCAATACAGTATGTACCCTACAGTAAATACTCAATTAATGGCAGTTATTACTACATTTCTTCTACCCTCATCTCTGAAAGTGGGTCCTACCTTGACAAGAGGCATATCTTTCCCCCCTGTGAGTCTGTGTAAGACAGCACCCAGGCTTCCTGGCAGCCACTTCCAGGTGTACCACAGGAGGAAACCTTGCAGAAGCCTCACACATCTGAAGACCTCCGGTCTCATTATCTGCTTTAGAATTTGCACTAATTTCTGGGACATCCCATGCTTGCTCCTCTCTTTTTCCTTATGGATACAGCAAAGAGCCCTAGGAATATTCAATCCCTCTCAGCTCCCTGAGACTTGTTCTGTTCACTGCCCTAAGTTCCTTCCAACTTACCTCCCTGCTCCTGTCTTACCAGCACACCTCTATACACACACATATGCACTCACACATGCACACATATGATGGCATTTATGCATGCTTCCACATGTGCACATGTATGCATATGACCACAGGTTTGTATATGCACAGGATTACCATCCAGAAAGTGCACACTTAAGTCTGACCAAAATGCCTTCAACACACAGTGAAAAAAATTGCTTTAAATGGCACTAGAGGATGAAGAGGCCAGTCCCCTCACACCCCAAACGTCAGGATTATCTAGATGGGACAGAGAAATTGAAAACAACAGGAAGAAAGTGAACCAACATGTGTCCTGCAGATCAAAGAGCACAGTACTTAGGAACACCGGCTCTCTGGGCAGATAGCTAAGGGGTTGAGATGGTTGTGCAGCAATTTCCTAGTATATGATTTTGGGCAAGTTACATAACCAGCCAGAATCTCCACTCCCATCTCTGAAAAGTGAAGATACTAGAACCTACCTCTGAGCAGCGTTTTGAGAATCAATCAAAATTATGTACAGACCAACTTGTGGCAACATTTAATAAAAGACTGGTTTTGGATTATCATTATCAGGCACTTGGAGCAGGGGGTGCTTTGTGGAGGGGACACTGAACTGAGGCCCATGGAGATGTCAGGGGGCAGGAGACAATGTGGCACTAGGAAAAGAATTTGCACATGTGGGGCTCATCCTGTAAAGTCAGCGACAGTTCAGAGCAAACATTAAATCTGGAGAGAATTCAATGAAAATTCCTCACAACTTGCACTCTTTTGGAAGCAGTTTGAGGGCCTTGGTATCAGTAGCATCTTTGGGTATCAGACTACATAGTGAGGCATGACAGTCCAAGCCCAGGCCAAGTCACCAAATCACCAAAGGCAAACCAAACTCACTGGCATCGAGTTGACTTTGACTCATAGAGACCCTATACAGAATTTCCAAGACTGAATCTTTATAGGAGCAGTTTCAACTTTTTCCCACGGAAGAGCTAGTCGGTTTATATCACTGACCTTGTGATTAGTAGCCCAATGCCTGGTCCACAGAGTCACCAGGGATGTGGAAAATCAGGCCCTTTGGAATTAAAACACAGCAGTAATCCAGCTCCCTAATTGCTGGCCACGTGGCCTGAACTAGGCAACTCACTCCCTCAGCCTCCTTTATGTAATGAGCCTAGGGTGTTGTTGTTGTTGTTGTTATGTGCTGTTGAGTCAGTTCTGACCCATAGCAACTCTGTACAGGGTTTCTGAGGAGCAGCTGCTGAGCTTGAACCACCGACCTTGCAGTTCAAATGGTTTTGCAGTCTGGCGCATTAACACACAGCGTCACACCAATACCTAAGGTTGTTGTTGTTAAGTGCCGTGGAGTCGGTTCCCACTCATAGTGACCCTGTACAGGGTTTCTGAGGCTGCAAATCTTTATGGGAGCAGAAAGCCTCATCTTTCTCCTGTGGAACAGCTGGTAGTTTCGAACTGCTGACCTTGAGGTTAGCAGCCCGATTCGTAACCACTATGCTACCATAACTAAGGTAGGGCCTGGAAAACAGCAGATGCTCACTAGTGATTGACAACAGCCACAACTACAAACCTGCCATTCTCCCAGTTCTGTTTCCTGCTTGAGCCTTTAATTCCCCTTTCTGAGGATGCAGACCCACGTGGTCACTGTCCATGCTATCCCTCCCCTCAAAGTGTATGCTCCGGAAGAATTCAAAGGCCCTGGAAAGTTGTTTATTAGGAAAAGCTGTGGGAGTCTGTCCGGCTTGGTGAATATGCTGACCTCTCCCATTCTTCCCTGCATATTTCTCCAGGCGACATCTTTTCATGTTCCCTGGATCATTTGGGTGAATCACAGATCTATAAATCCCCGACCACACAAACCTTGGCAAAGTGTGTTAGGTGTTTATTGGAAGGGAAAGGAGGCAAATGATAAAATAAAAATAAAAAACACACACACACACAAAAAAAACATTGGCTGTGGACCGAGTCTCTGGAACTCACAAGAACAAGTTTTAAGATCTATGTTTGAAGCATCTAAACAGATTCATGAAGCACATTTTTTTCTAAAAAACCACCATCATAATAAGATTTTATAATAGGTCAGATGGAGTTAGATCTTTGGGCTGCCTTTATTTGGTGCCACATAACTGAAAACTAAGAAGTACAGTTCAGTTTTCCTACTGATAACATAATTTAGGCACGATTCTACTGAAACACATAAAATGGCTGCAGTTTTCTGGACATCTCCATGCTGATTCATGCCTGCCTCTATGACTTTGCATATGTTCTTCCCATTGCCTGCAATTCTGTTCCAGTCACTTCAGTAAGCATTTGTTGTTCTTCTATGGCCCTGGCATTGGGAGCACAGAGAAGATTCAGATACTGTGTCTGACCTCAGGGAATCAGTGAAAAAGAGAGGTCAACAGTATACTCTTCCCTTCTTTCTTTGTCCATTCAGAGAAATTTTACTCATCCTTCAGGATCCAGTATATGTTCCCTCATCTGGGAAGTGTCCTCTCCTGTTGAGGTGGTCACGTCTTCTCTGTGGTCCATACTATACCTTGTACACTCCCTCCCCTGGCCACCCCCTGCCAAATTCCATTTTCTGGGTCACTGATCTGCCGAGTGGTCTAGGCTGGGGTTTTATAGATTTGGCATTGTTTCTTCTTTTCTGTGTCTTCAGTGTCCAGCTCTTGATGTGTCTTCAGTGTCCAGCTCTATGATCAGTGGTGTATTTCAGCTGAGCATCTCTATTACCTACAGGCAAAAGCTGAAGTAGCCATACAGCATGATAAGAACACTGACCCATGTTCTTTGCCAGAGGATGAACATCACACCTGAACCCCACTTTGTAGCCCCTTCAAGCATCTGAGCCATGAAGGGGTCTAGGTGGGATCAGCCCTGGATCCCAGCCTCAGTCCAGCAACCACGGTTTGGTGGTGGTAGAGGTGGTGGTGGTGGTGGTGGTAGTATTTGTGGGGGGAGCAGGGAATAGGGAGAGGTTTCAATCAAGGAACAAATATGCTTTGAAATGAAAACGTTTCCTTTCCTGATCTGCCTGGCTCTCCATGCTCCCTGCTTTCTTTAGTATGCATGTATTCAGTCCTCATTTCAAGACTCACCCTCAGCATCTCCTCCGCCCAAAAGGAGCTGGGGCTGGGCTCCCTCAGCCCCTCCCCCGCAGTCCTCGCCAAAGACAAATTGTTTACATGTGTCAAGACTTTTCTGATGAATAGAGAAATATACCAGGGATGTCATCAGGAGTTCAGAGGCTTTTGATCAAAGGGGGAGGGGAGCCGGGCCACACGGCCCTGGTGGTTCAGTGAGCAGGTCACTTCGGCACCTTTCCTCCCTGTGACCAAGGCTGACCCAGCAGCCCACCATCAGCTCACACTCTCTCTGAGGGAGGGGACAGTAGGAGCAAGTTCCAGGGGCCATGGCCTAGGCACTGACCTATGGGCAGCCACTGGAATGAGCATCTACTGGATAATTCCCCAAAGCATAGGATAAAATGAAAAAAAAAAAAGAGGTGAGGGAGAAGAGGTCAAATCATAGATGAATAAATAGACAGAGAAGGAGGGAGTGAGGGTCTAAGAAAAGTAGAGGAGGAGAGGGATGACTGAGTGAATAAATGTGGTTCAAACCCACCAGCTACTCTAGGGACAGAAGACGCACAGTATCCGAAGTCCTACGTAGGGCTGCTATGAGTCAGAATCAATTCAGTCAGTGGCAATGGATTTCGTTTTGAAGTTTTAAACATTGCAAATGAGATAACGATTCACTGCAGTCCTTACAAAAGTTTGACATTATAGTATAGGTTCATCTCTTGTTCTAGCCTCCCTTTATCCATTGCTTGCTGTCAACAGGATACTCCTTGGAGGAGCAACGTGAAGCCAATGTTGGCGGAATTCAGGCTCACCTGCACCCAGCTCCTCACCTTTGAAGGAACCTTTGCCTTTCCTTTTTCCCATTTGATTTTTCTAGGAACTTTTGTGAGCTGGGCTAGAACAGATGATGTCTGGAGCCCTGGGACAGCACAAGAGCTGGGGTCCTGTGACCCTCAGCTCAGACTTCCTCCTGCAGAGTCTTGATCTTCAGGCAGAGAGGTGACTCCCCCGCATGTCTCCTGACCATCACTGCTACTGGGAAATTTACACTGGGAACTCCTAAGAGCCATGTAGGTAAGTATTCAGTTCGCCTTGGAGGCTGCTAAATTAGGCTCTGAGGATTTAGATTAGCCTAATTTAATGACACGGATGGCTGGCCAGATTGAAGTTCCTAGCTAAAATTTTTTTTTTTTTTTTCTTTCAACTGGCTCAGCAAGTCTTTCACTCTAGTTGGTTGCAGATGCAGCCTGCCTGGGAATTATAATCCATTCCTTACTGAGCAGCACTAAGACCCAGGAGATGCTGGCAGTGGCCACAGGCATGCCACCCAGGCAGGGGGACTGGAGGGTGGCCAGCACCAGGGACTGCATCTGGGCCACAACTTGGAACTTTCAAGAAAGGGTGCACAAAGTTCTGCTGTCCTGGCAGAAACTAACAGACAAGTGAGGGAAACTAACAGACAACTGAGCCCTCAGAGACATGCTTGGTGGCTTCTGATGAGGTGGTGAGTGTCTCCACCCCCCCCACTTTCATCCCAGAGGGAGCAGCCTCACACAGACACGCAACACACCCAGGCACACACAGTCTCAAAAGTCACATACAGACACTCCGGGATGAGACCACATAGACACTCACTCAGTCCCAGACACACACATAGACATACACAGCTAGCTACAACATGCAGACTGGAACTACACAGAAACAGAGGGGTTCACACATAGACATACAAGTCCACCATCCTCAATATCTCACTGTCCTGATCCCACTGTCAGGTTCAACTCCACCAACAGCCACTTACTTATGGAGTTCTATCTAAAAGCACATATGGAATGATCAGACTCAGAAACCTCCATGGTCTTACCCGATCATCTCAGGCACACAGTCCATTTATCAGTACCTCTTCCTGGGTACAGGGCCTGCAGTGGACATGAGGGTATATGAATGAGATCTGTGCAAGGAGACAGCGGAAGTACATCAGGCTGGAAGCAAGACTCACAAGAAGGCCTGCTCTGCGCTGGGCCTTGGAAGATGAGACAGATAGCTATGGTCTATGGCATCAGGGAAGTCCTATCTCCTCAGGAAGGTATGCAGGGAACAGGCAGCTTTCTACCCTATTTCAGGACCGTGGCAGAGTGGGTTAGAGGGGCAGGAAGAGCCCAGGGATTCTAGGAGGTCTCTCCAGAGGCTTGAATGCCTGAGGCAAGAAATCAGGAGAAATGGCAGGCTAGCTAGACATTCAGAGAAAATAGTACCAAGGCCACCAGGGAGACGCTAGGCGCAGAAAAGGGCTGGTCCACCAGGAACCTCCAGAAGGAGGGAGTGCGATCCCAGCCTTGCTGCTCCAGCAGAGATTACATGTTCAACCTCTACCTACATGTGAATTCAAACACACGAAGCATATTAAAAACACTTTTCCCAGGAGGGGAAGTAATGTTAAGGGGCTTAGCTGTCTTGTGGATATTGGTTTCCCCTGACTACGATTGTAAAATAGACATTTAAGTGTGAAAGCAAAGAATATTGGGAATTATGAATACAGAAAGCTTGTAAGCCTATCTTCAGCCTGTAACCGATAGGATTAGATCAAAGGGGTATTTTATCTAATCCCAGGGAAATTGGTTTCTTGCTAAGTCTTTGTGGAGTAGGGAGCCTTAGGTGGAATCCTAAGCTCCACCCAGAACCTTCAGAGATGGGACGTTCCCACTTAAAAAGGCATGCAGACCAACCTGAACCAGCTAGAGGAACAGAAGATATTTCTTGAAAGAAAGACCAGTAGAAAAAGGTAGACTGTTTGGCTGTTAGACTAGTAAGCAAGCTGTTTACCTGGAAACCATTAAGGCAAGAAAAATCAGCCCATCGAGGTAAACCCCTTTTGAAGACTGAAACCCTAGGAAACACATGCGCAGTCTCGTATGCTCACAGGTGACTGCCCTGGCCTACTTGTGAGTGGAAGTGGGGGTAATGCAGCAATGAAGACATGAACTGAATTTGGCCATTATACCATTGACACCCGGTGACCTTGAGATGAGAGAAGAGGATGGGCTGGCTGGTCTGAAATTTAGGAAGATGTGTGAACTCCCAAGCTCATGGACACTGACCTAGTTATTGGGGGCTGCAGCTGAGAGCAAAGTGACCAGCTGACCTGAAGTGGGGAAAGGCATAAGACAACCCCCAAACTTGCAGCTGCAGCTAGTATTCATTTGACCTAGCTTGGATGACTAGCTGATCAGAATTCAACCAGATGAAGATAAAGAAATTTGATACCATGAGTAGGCATAAATTGCTACAATTTGATGAGCTGGACCTTTGCTTATGGATGCAGTTGCTCAAAATTCCAACAGAAAGGGGATCTTCATATCAAGGATCAAGTTTGTCTCCTCAGTACAATGGGTTGATAGGGATGGGCAACTTAGATATTGGCTATCAAAAATAGGGGGCTATAAAGGCATCAAGTGGCTGATTTACAAGTTTTCATGAGTGTACTTAGTTTCAGAATGAGTGGGGTGAGGTAGAATCTCCACTGAATAGTTTTCCTCTGTTTCAGATGTATTTGGTGAACGGGGATGGGGGATGATGGTGATAGGATTTTATGATTCAATTGTGAGTCATTTTTATCAGGACTAATTGCAATTGTCACAACTGTAATCGTAAATGATGTGTAACTAAAAGGAGAGAGTAGTTAATCTTTCATTTCAAGAAGAGAGGACCCCAGGATCATCAAGAGGGAAGAACATGAAGAGAGTGTGGGATCCTAACCAGAAACACAGCGACAGCAGAGACAGTGACAGAGGCGATGGCATAGAGAGACAGAGCAGCTGGGGACTCTCGCCCCATGGACTGAGAAAGGCTGTGTACCTGCGGATGGGAGACTGACTTGCAAAATGTGCCCTTTGGATATTCAAATGAATATATATATTTCATTTTATATCTATACAACAACAAAAAAGGGAACAGAAGTAAATACTATTAACCGATGGTACATGGAAGGGATAGTAATCATTGCAATGAAACAAAATATGAATTGTTGAAGGTAAAACTGACAATCTGCCCTGTAAACCTTCACTCAGTTTTCAATAGTGGTGGTGGTTATGTGCCATGGAGTTGGTTCTGAGTCACAGCAACCCTGTATAGGGTTTCCAAGGCTGTAAATAAAAACGTAAACAACCATAACACCACCACCTTTCCCCTCTGAGTAGGTTGATGTTTGGGAAACTTTACAATGCTAGTTGGCTACCTTGGCAGCGCTGGTGTCCAGGTCTTCAAAGGCTGACCTGGCCCAAGAAGGAAGGATGCTCTAGGAGACAAGTCACTGTTGTCCACAGAGTCACACAGTGGCTGCCTCACACCTGACACAGCCTGGCTGGGAACAGGTTTTGGAGCCCTTAATCCTGGGCAGTTGTAAGGGGTTTTGTCAGCAGTGAGGCCCTGAAGGAAGGCTAGTTCTTAGAAAGCCTTGTCCCTGACATGCTGAGGTAAGCCAGCTAACTCCCTGCACAGTCATTTCCCAGGCACTGAGCCCCTTAGTCCAGGTTCTCCCTGGAAAATCCCTCTGCCTTCTACCTAAATATTTCCCCAAGACCAAGGCTTTCTAAACCCCAACTCCACTGCCCTCAAGGGTCGCACTCCCTAGAACTTCCCTTAATCAGAGCCTTGTCAAACAACATGACCACTACCTGCTTACCCAGAGCTCTTCCAGGAGATCCAGAGAGCAATTCCTCTTTGTGGACCCAGTGTTCTCACAGGGTCTACTATTAGTTACCTATTGCTTGCATAACAGATTATCCCAAAACAGGTTTTAATGAAGGTAGATAAAATATATATATATTGCTACTAGGATTCCAATCCATACATGCATGGGTTTATTCCAAACAAAACATGTTTCGATCTGTCTCTGCAATTGATGGAGGACTGCAGACAAATTTTCCCAATAAAATACTTGTCTTAGTCTCTTTATGGTGCCTTCAAAAAAAGTCCAATCAAAACCAATGGCTTCCTAGGGGATCTACTGGGCCAAATGAATGCAAGAGAGATGGGTCAACTCAGAAGGTTACAATGACATTTCTTTTGTCTCAAAGGACACAGGACGATCATGAGGACTGATTCTGAAGAAGTCTTAAGAAAATTGCATTGATGAGAAAAAGACCAAGAAAGCTGTGCTGGGAAATTGTTTTCCATCAAAACAATGTTCATTCTTGTGAGCACTGTGATAGTTAAGGTTTTGTGTCAACTTGACTGGGCCAGTATTCTTAATGGTTTGGCAGTTAAGATGTAGTAACCAAGCTCTGGTAGCGTAGTGGCTACAACTCGGGCTGCCAACCTCAAGGTCAGCAGTTCGAAACTACCAGTGGTTCTGTGGGAGAAAGATGAGGCATTTTGCTCCCATAAAGATTTATAGCCTCAGAAACCCTGTTCAGGGTTGCTATGAGTCAGAACCGACTTCATGGTTCTTAACAACAACATCAACATCAACAACAACCCCTGTGATGAGATCTGTTATGAGCAGCCAGTACATTGAAAGGAAGTTTCCTCAGGGTTGTGGCCTGTTTCCAACATATTGGACACTCTGGTTAAGCTTGCTTACTTGCTTTTAGTATGTTTGTGAATCAATTGAAGGTTTATAGAGCAGATAGTCAGCTTTACATTCAATAAATCATATATGTAGTTTCATTTCAATAATTTCAATTCCCTCAATGTAACATCACTTACCCATTTCTTCCCTGAGATTCTTGTTTCCATTCCTCCTCCTTTTTCAATACTTCTGGATTTTGTCCTAAGGTAAATACTGCACTTTGATGTTGAGTGGTTGACCACATTCTGTGGTGTGTGTATCTCACTAGTATTTTTGTTTCCCCTACATACTTATTTGGAGTCTTGGTGTGGCGCTGTGGGTTAATGCATCAGACTGCAAAGTCAGTTTGAACTGCAAGGTCGGCAGTTCAAGCTCACCAGCTGCTCCCCTGAAATCCTATACAGGGTTGCTATGGGTCAGAACGGTCTCAACGGCATTTAGAAACAATAACAACAACATATATTTATTTGGAGTACTGGTATGGCACTACAGTATAATGCACTGGACTGCAAGGTCAGTTTGAACTGCAAGATCGGTAGCTCAAAACCACCAGCTGATCCTTGGAAACCCTGTACAGGGTCACTGTGGGTTAGAACTGACTCGATGGCACTTAACAACAACAATAACGTATATCTATTTATTGCTTGGCTGAAAATTGTGCCACAAGGTACATTTAGTTCCAAATGTGAAAGGTGTCCAAGGGCCCAAGTACTGAGGTTCTACAGACTTTTTCTGACCAGTAACTTGCTTTCTTTTTTCTGGATCTGGATACTGCATCTGGCTTGTCATTAGACCTTGAGTTCTTTGGACTTGAGCCAGTGGCCTACTATATTGCCTGAGATCCTAGGAATCATCAGTAGCTTGCCATCTTACCTGCTGACCTGAGATTCATTCACCTTTGCAGCCAGAAGCCTTCTGTCTGACCTGTTGATCTTGAGTTCATCAACTCTTGCAGCTATGGGAGTCGGGAGAAACCACCAGCCTGACCCATAGACTTGGAACCTGTCTGCCTCTACAGCTGTGGGAGCTGTTTCCTTGAGAAACACCTTCTGTGTGTGTATGTTCGTATTTCTACATATGGCACTAT
>NW_006408546.1:17136416-17137676 GCF_000296735.1 Chrysochloris asiatica | reverse complement strand
TGAGGCTTTCTGCTCCCGTAAAGATTTACACCCTCGGAAACCCTGTACAGGGTCGCTATGGGTCGGAACCGACTCCATGGCACATAACAACAACAACAAATATATATATATTCGCTGCGGGTTAATGCGCTGGAAAGAGAGAGAGAGAGGGAGGTGGCTCTGTACGATACACACTGGCTTATGTATCACAAAGTCCATGGTTTGAGCCCACCAGCTGCTCAATGGGAGAAAAGGTGATGCTTTCTGTTCCTGCAAAGATTCACAAGCCTTGGAAACCCTATACGAGGTCACTATGAATCAGAACAGACTTGACAGTACTTAACAACAACTATATATATATATACAAATTCATAGTGTAGTGACTCTGTATAGGGTTTCCAAGGCTATATATATGTATATGTCTATATACTTACACACACACATATATATAAACTTCACTGGTTTTGCTTCTCTTGAGAACGCAGCCTAAGACCGCAAGCAAGGGCCGTGCTACCAGAATATCACTGGGAAACCTACTCCACCCACCCACAGCCCTGATCTTACCCTTTTAGACTTCTTTTTGTTCCCCAAACTCAAAGAACACTTAAAATAACCTGATTTGATGCACACCAATGTTCATAGCAGCATTATTTACAATAGCAAAACAATGGAGACAGCCAAAGTGCTCATCAACTGAAGAATGGATAAACAAACTGTGGTACATAAACACAATGGAATATTATGCTACCTTGAAAAATATCAAGGAAGCTGCAAGCCACCAACTAACATGGATAAACCTTGAGGACATTATGTTGAGTGAAATTAGTCAGTCACAAAAGGAGAAATACTGCATAGGAGCACTACTCGAAAAGACTAAGAAACAGAACCCATACTAAAGGGAGTGGATTTTTTGCTGGTTGCTGGGATGTGGGGGTGGGGTGAGGGAAGGGAGGGGAAGGTGGAGCACAGGGCAGGGAATAGACACAGGATAGTTTTGGTGCTGGGGAGAGGGACAATATACAAGAAGGGGGAGGGGAATGGAAGAACAAAGCAGATGGGAGAACAATTAAGCAGATTTGAATGGGATAAGGGGACAGAGGTAAATAATGATGTATGTACAAGCTTGGAACAACAGGGATCTGGGATACAGAGATTGAGACATGGTTGGAATGGGGAAAAGGGGGGAATAATGTTAAGATGCTTGGCTGTCTTTTGAATCTTGGTTTTCCTTGCATTATATTATAAAATAGACACTGGAGGGGGAGAGAAAGGAATAGCCAG
>NW_006408546.1:17094893-17135681 GCF_000296735.1 Chrysochloris asiatica | reverse complement strand
AATCTGATACAATTTGATGAACTTGACCTACACCTATGGATGCAGTAGCTCAAAAGAGGAAACAAATCCTTACAGCAAGGATCATTCCCACCCCTCCATACAAAGAGTAGACAGGGATGGGCAACTTGGACATTGGCTACCCAAAATTGGGGGGGAGGGAGGTGGGCTACAAAGGCAAGAAGTGACTGGCTTACAAGCTTTCAAGAGGGAACCTAGATCCAGAGGGCGTGTGGGAAGGTAGAATCTTCAGTAAGTAGTATCCAATCTGTCCGGGCGGGGCTGATGAAATGAAATGCAGATAGGTCTCTTGTGATACAATAGTGAATACTTGTTGTCAGGACTGATTGTGAGGGTTGGAAACGTAAAGGTAGATGTTTTATAGCAAGGAGTGATTAACATTTCAGTGTAGGAACGGAGGTCTCTGGGATCATCAATGGAGAAGAATGGAGCGCGGGACCCTACCCAGAGAAGCAGTGACACCAGAGATGGAGGCAGAGATGATGACATGGAGAGATGGAGCAGCTGGAGACTTTAGACGCAGAGAGGGAGAGGGGCTGTGTACTGATGACCGGGGTGCAGACTTGTAGTGTATACCCTTTGGTTGGTTGATGAGGCATGGAGGGGAATGAATGTAAATGAATAGAATGAATGTAAAACTAATGTTCTCCCATGTAAACTATCACATAGTTCACAATAAAACATTAAAAAAAAGCAAAAAAATAAAATTAAAATAACCTGATTTGAGTCCCCTGAGAATATTCACACTGCCATGTGACATTGTGTAAGTCTAAGGGTACAGAATTCTTCAAAAAGGAGTAGAGAAATGAAGCCTTCAGAAGTATAAAGACTTACATGGAGGCTATGTGGAGAAACAATAGCTTCACAATTTGATATTTATGCTTAATAAAGGGTTCTGTGACTTCGTAGCAGTATTTTTGGACTCATCTTTGTATTAGCTCTAAGACTCTGGAGGCTGAGTTCTTAGCCATCTCTCAGGAATTTAGTACAGCTGGGACCGTATCTCTGCTCCACCATGAATGGGGCTTTAGCTGGGGTCTGGAGCCTCTGAAAGGTCATTCACAGTGTCTGGTAGTTGATAATACCTACTGACTAAGGGGCTAGGTGTGCCTCTCCATGTCACCTGGACTTTCTCCCAACATGGTGGCTGGGTTCCAAGGGCAAGCACACTAAAACAGAAAGAGTGAGAGCACGCATGCGAGAGAGGCAAAATCGGCTATCGTCTTTCGGTCCAGGTATCCAGGTGTATCCATCCAGTTATAAGGGGAGTGACTACACTCCTCAGTGGGAGGAGTGTCCATCACATTGTAAGAAAAACAATTTAAAAGGGTGGCCATGTTTGTAAATTACATTTGCTTTGGGGCGTTACTCTTTATAAAGCACTTTCTCTATCGGTTTGGAACTGATTGCTAACCACAAGGTCAGCAGTTCAAGCCCACCCACCAGCTGCTCCTTGAAAACCCTATGATCACTATGAGTCAGAACCGCTATGAGTCGAAAGCATTTAACAACAACAGCAATGAAGTGTTGGTGATTGAATGAATGATTGAATGAATGCATGGATGGATGGATGGATGGATGGATGGATGAAAGACTGGGCCATCTGTACCATCCTTCTCTCCACTCTGTGCTACTATAATTTTTTTCACTTATGACGCCAACCAACTCCAATGAGCCCAACTGGCAAATTACAGCCCCTCCCTCCATTCTGGTTGCCAAGGGGCAATGGAATTCCTTCCAGCTTCATAGTTCTCAGAACTGTCCCCAAAGAGTTCCAGCATGCTCACTGTGGTTTTGGGAAACAGGAGCGTGGTGATGGGAACTGCAGAGGCTGCCAGAGCCGACGCGGGAAAGCAGTCTCCTTTGCTGTTCCAAAGACGTGGTTTCAGGAAGTGGACCTCTGGAACTAAAACACTAGGGACACATTTCTTTTGAAAGGGTTTCAAGCTTTAAATAACTGTCTTTAGTGATTTCGTATTTTTTGGAGACAAGGTGCTATTTGTGCTTTTCAATTACATTTTTGAGTTCCAAGTTTTGAACAATTACTATGCACTTTCATAGCGTTTCTCTTCTGAATAACAATGTATTGAGATCTTACTACGGGCTTGGCTCTAAGCTAAGTGCTTTGTAAGCACTGTATGAACATTCCGGGATTACTTCCACTTGCCATGTTATGATGTCAATCAACTTATCAGTGGGAAGAGAAGAGAAAAGGCCTTTGGTGAGTGAGGATTTGGGGAACAGTGCAGGATATGGGGAAACTGAGGCAGAGAGAAGAGCAACTTTAAGAATCATGATGGTAAGTTTGGACTAGCTCTCCTGTGATGGCTTTTAAGAGGTGCAATAAAGACTGGAATGCTTTTAAAGTTACTTTTGGCACTTAGATTGGGCTTCTCAGTGTAGAGTCTGAGCCACTGGGACACTGGAATTTATAAGGGTTACATCTCACTTGATTTGATAAATCAACAACAATTTGATGAAATATAGAAACACTTGTCATCTCCTTTAAAGAGCTGTGCAAAATAAGATGCAGAGAGTCTAAACAGCTTGTCGAAGGTCATACAGCCAAGCAGTGTCTGAGCCAGGACTCAAACCCAAGTTATTTTTGACTCTGGAGGCTGAGTTCTTAGTCATCTCTCATCTTGAACTTCATATTGAATCAAAAGAACAAAGGCATTTAGCAGGAAGAGATTGCAGGTATCATTTCCCAGGCGGGAGCCAGGTGGGCAAGTCATCCTGGATGGGTAATTTCTACTCTCCAGATGGGGTGTGGACTCTATTTTTTCTTCTCAGTGGGAACATCTAGCTTTCAGAGAACATGCACTTTCTTCCACTTCATTTGCATTAGTCCTTGCCACAAACAATTATGCTTATTCCTACTGGTGTGTGTTAAGTCAATTCCAACTCATAGTCATCCTATAGGACCCCGTAGAATGTCCCTGTAGGGTTTTTCATGGAGCAGATTGCTAGGTCTTTTCTCTTGCAGAGTAGTTGGTGGGTTTGAACCACTGAATTTTTGGTTAGCAGCCAAATGCTTAACCACCAAGGTCTCCTAATGCTTATTATTTATCCCCTTCATTAGTCATTCTGTGCCTCTCCCTGGAAGGTCTTTTCTTCTGTCTCACAATCAACCTAGTCCCTGCCCTTCTGTTAATGCCCAGCTCAGATGCCTCTCCCTCTGTGGATTCACCTGTGAGCACGGAAGCACATGGACATGGGTCACCTCATCTGGACTGTTCTCTCACTTTGAAGCAGCCAGTCCAGGGTCAGTCACATGGTACGTGTACACTAAAAACATTTTGCTCTGAACTGGGGGGAAAAATTAATCTGAATATTAAGAGAAACTTTTTAGAATGTCAGATCCAATAAGACAAGTTTGATGATTCCGTATGTAGAGACTCTGTGATCTCAGTATTTCCTTTTATGTTTGCTTTGTTGAATGAAAGTCAAGATTCTCTCTGGCAGATCCTAGCTCTCTGTCAGTGCTCCTATCCTTTCCACCCCCAGCTCTTTCTTAATAACTCCTTACCTCTTTGCACACACATCCAAACCCCAAAACCAGTGTGGGTGAGTCAGTTCCAACTACAGGACAGAGTAGAACTGCTCCATAGACTTTCTGGGACTTTAAATCTTTATGGAAGCCAACTGCTTCATTGTTCTCCCATATAGCATCTGGCTGGTTCAAACAACCCATCTTTCTGATACTTCACCAGGGCACATCTGCTCTAATTAGTGTTCTTGAGGGTCCCATATTCAGTTGTTAAGTGCCTTCAAGTTGATACGGATTCATAATGACCCTATACTGTTATTAAATAGATAGAGGAATTAGAACATGGTATTGTGAGTTTTCTTAGCCAATCAGTTATAGCCAACTTTTCTTACTCATTTGCATAACTATATCTCTATCTGATCATCCCACCACTGCCATCGAGTCAATTCTGACTCATAACAACCTGAAAAAGGAATTCTACAACTGTAAATCATTACAAGAGCAGACAGAGTGGCTGGTAGTGGTGGCAGTGGTATGCCATGGAGTTGGTTCTGACTCGTAGTGACCCCGAATAGGATTTTCAAGGCTGTAAATTTTATGGAAGCAGAAATCCTCATCTTTCTCCTGAGGAGCAACTGATAGATTTGAACTGCTGACCTTGTGGTTAGCAGCACACCAAGTAACCCACTATGCTGTCAGGGCTCCTCACGGAGTAACTGGTGGGTTTGAATTGTCAATCTTGTGGTTAATAGCCCAATGCTGAACCCACTATGCTACCATGGGTTCCTAGCTGATCCAAGCATCATTTAAAAACAGTAACCAACCAACTAATAAAAACAAGCCTGTGACCACACAGATACACAAATCATGGCTTAGGAGGTCTGGTGTAGTTGCCACAGAGAAGATGCTCTGGTCTGGTCCAGCAAAGAAAACCCACGACCACTCCCGTGGGCTGAGTCAGACTTCACGGTGGACACAAAGCAGCCTGGGTAACCCCAGGCACAGTGGGGACTTGCATGCCAGTATGAGGCTTGTGTGCACCTCTGGTGCTAAAAGCCCAGCTGTGCTTCCTGAGTCAGGACTGACTGTCCCAAATTCTTGCTCCAGAACACAAGACATCAAACAAATGGAGCCAGGCCACGGTAAGCTCAGGTTTCCACCTGGTGGAACTTCAGCATCCTAGAAGCAGTTGCTGTGCTTACTCAGGCAATTGCTTTGCCTAGTTGCTCAGGGATCATGCCTCAGGACCCCCATGGCTCTCCAGGGGGGGTCAGCTCTTCTTCTACCACACTGACTCACTGCTTGTTCTTTGTAAATTCCCCAAGGTGATGAGCCAAGGGGTGGGGCTGGTCGCGGGCTACTCTAATTCTTCATTCTACTGACTGTTGTGTGGACATCGGAGTAGTTCCTCAGGGCAGGGTACCCATGGCAGAGCCTGGATCCTTCTGGAGCCCAAGAAACTGTGGGCACAATATCACAATAGCCTTTACTCAGGCTCTGTCTTTTCACTCCCAAAACCAGTCGTGATCTGCCTGGGATGCAAGCCATTTAGACCCTGGACTCCACAGGAGGTTGGCTCACTGAAGTCCAGTGCTCCAGACCCTGTTGAGTGGCCACATACAATAAGGCCACCCCTGTGGACCTCAACCGCACCCCTGAACTCTTTTGGGTCAGAGCTTCTGCTTTTTTTACTCGCTCAAAGCACCAGAACCTTTTAAAGGTAGAATATACTTTGCTTTGCAGAGAGAATGCAGGGAAATCTGACTGAATACCAACTCTTGGCCAGCTGGGCTGCCCTTCTGGTGAGCCTGTTCCTCCTTCTGGGGGTCTTCAAGGAGCTGGACTCACTATGAGGAATAGACAAAGTCTGCTGAGCTGACTGTGTGGAGGAGGAGACCTCAGCTAGAAGAGCAACACCTGTCTCTCCACATACTCACACTCCTCCCTCAGATGACCAGAAACTGTAAACATGCCAGGGGCCTTCCCAAGTCAGTTCAGTGTATTAGTGCCTCTGATGGCCCCTGAACCCTCCCCTCCCTCAAGTTAGGCTCTGAGACAAAGTAGATAGCTAGCTGAAGCTGCCCTGCCACATGTCTGGGAGACACCAAGCCCAGGACTGTACCACTCCTGTGAGGGTGATTCTAAATGTTAATGGAAAAATGGAATTGAAAGATTACGGGATTTTTCCATGAACTTTTTGAAACCGTCTCATATTTATTGTTATGGCTGGTTGGCTGGCTGTTTTTTGTTTTTGCTTTCCAATTAAGCAAGTAGTACTAAACCTGAAGAAAATTTGACACGCATAGAACATTACAGAAATGGGCAATCAACACCATGGCGATTTTCCTTCCAGTCTTTCCACCCTGCTGCTCATTTTCCTTACATCATTAGGATATAAAATATTTATCATGTTACCATTCTGTGTCCAACTTTTTCCCATCTTTGGTTTGACATTGTATTAACAGGGTTTTCGCTCATTACTTTTCTTGTAACCATCGCTACTTCTAAAGGCTGCAGCCAGAGTTTATATCACACTTCCCTCCCCACCCCACCACTAGTGTATGCTTTGCTTGTTTGTTCTGTCATATCACAAAAGGAATCACATGAAACGCTTTGCTTACTTTTCAAACTATTTCCTTGAAATCAATTTCTAGAAAAGGCACAATTGAGTAATGTGCAAGAGCATTTTTTGAGTCCTTGGTTCCAATTGCCCAATTGTGTGTGGGAGGACCGAACCATTGACACTTAGAAAATAGAAAATGCAGTACGTTGTGCTCAGCACTAGTGACAGAGACTCCCTCAACCACAGACCTTGCTGCTCTGAATCTGGTTATCTTAGACTGCTGCCCACTCAAGGGTTTCCAAGCACCAGTCCCCCACAGGTCACATGCCCCATAAAATCAAAGATGTTAAATATCTTTGGCAAGAGCTGTGAGCCCAGGAAATAAGAAAACCAGGTTCCAGAATGATCTCTGGGACCAGTGAACTGGGTGAACTCAGGCTTTCTGGTCTCCATTGGTAAAGTAAAAGACTTAGATTGGATGGTCTGTATAAGGTTCCCAGGGCTGTGACACAGTCTGGCAGGATAGAACAAATTGCCTTGGTTCAAGTTCTGGCTTTGCCATTTGCCAGACACATTATTTTGGACAAGTGATTTACCTGGTGTGGTGCTGTGGGATAAAGCACTGGACTGCAAAGTTGGCTTGAACCATAAGGCTGGTGGTTCAAACCCACCAGCCACTCCTCAGAAACCCTATACAGGGTTGCTATGAGTTGGAACCAACTCGACAGCACTTGACAACAACAATAAGAAGCTAATCGGGCAGTGGTGACTCCGTGATAGAATTCTTGCCTGGGACAAGGACCTGCAGGAAGCCCAGGTTCAGTTTCTGGCCACTGCACCTCACTCACAGTCCTGACTGCCAGTGGACACTTGTGTGTTGCTATGATGTGGAACCAGTTTTAGCAGACCTTCCAGGCTAAGATAGGCTAGGAAGAAAGACCTGGCAATCTACTTGAAGCCCATATGTATGGGTCACAATGGTCTGATTTACAATGGATCCTTGGGCTAGTGCAGGACTGGGCAGTGTTCTGTTCCATTGTACATAGGTTCACCATGAGCTGGGAATGCCACAAGCCTCAAACTGAAAATCTGTACAATGGGAATGAAGGAAATAATATTACCTGTCCTGTCGAATTGTCATGAGGATTGAATGTGATTAAATTCTCATAATTCTTAAAGCAGTGCCTGGCATGAAGTGAATACCACCGAAAGGGTTTGATATTATTGTGTGTATTTGCATGCTTGTTACTACAAAGCTGAAGGGGTCCTCTAAGGTTGGTATAAAATGCTCCCCAGTGCACAGTGGCCTTGCTCATCTCTGTCTGGCCCAGAGTGCCCAGTACTTGCTTTCCATTTGGGCAGAGGCCTAGCTGTGTAGGTCCCTCAGGGAGGGCAGCTTTGAAACACGAGGCTTCCATGGGAGGAAAGTTGAAGGTCGCTACACCAGGTGGTTATCAAAGCTGGCCTGCCACAGAGGCTTGGGACCATAATCTCTGCAAAGAGATTGTCTGCACCGCAGCTTGCGCAGGAACAAGGACACTGGTCTCTGATAAGCCTGTCCTGCAACCAAGGAGGAATTGTACCTGGGGAGCCTCATTGACAGCCTACAGATATTTCTTTAGGGGGATGGTGAGTCAGAAGCCAGATCAGCATCTGCCAGTGTGGAGGGTGGGGGCAGATCAGGACAGAGGGAAGACAGCCTTGATTTGTTTCTCTCTCTCTCTGGGCTGAGGGTGGCGATAAAGCACCTGAACAGGGCACCTTAGCCACTGGGCCAGGCTGAATCTCTAGGGTTACTTCACGGGGCTGCCCAGGCTCCTGAGGCAGGAGGTCATGGTTCTAGTCAACAGTTACCCCGGTCAGTTTCTCTCAGCAGCAGTGAGAACCCCTGATTCTAGGGCAGGCTGTCCTTGCGGGAGGGAGATAGAGTGAGAGCGATGATTGCATTTATAGCGCTCAGCCAGAAACAGGGCTTGAGAGCAGTCAGACAATGGGCTGAAAATAAGAATAAAGGAAATGAGAGGCCAGGCCAACATGGGAGCCTAAGACTTCTCTGTCTTGTTTTCCTAGAAAGCGCTCTTTGGCTTCACCAGCCTGGCACAAAAGAAGAACTCCGACCTAGATACTGACTTGTTGGATAAAATCATCCTACAGAAATGAAATGAAGGCCCTTGTCACAGGAATTCAGTTCGTGCAGCAAACTCTCAGTCTACTACTTAATGGAAGTAAATCAGGAAGCAAGTAGTCCAGGGTGTTTTTCCTTTCCTGATGGAAATTCAACATCCAGTCAACAACCATCACTGTCCACTGCAGTTGATCCTCTCTTTACAAACCATAACTTTGCTCATACCCACTTCCATTGTTGTTGTTGTGAAGTGCTGTCGAGTCCGTTCCTACTCAGTGCCTTGTTTAGGGTTTCTGAAGCTATACATCTTTGCAGGATCAGAAAGCCACATCTTTCTCCCAGGGAGCAGCTGGTGGGCTGAAACCATGGACCTTGTGACTCACAGTTCTGTGTCTATCCTACAGAGCCACGGCCCTCCCACAATGATTACTCTAAGCTCATAGGGTTCCCTGGGGACCACAGTAAATTCACAGTAGTACTCATTTGAGGAAACACAGTTATAACTATTGAACATTCTGCAAAACTACTAGCCTAAGGGAGTTGTTGTACGACCCCAAGTCACTTCCTCCTCATAGAATCCTTATAGGACAGAGCAGAACTTCCCCATAGGCTTTCCAAGGCTGTAATCTAGGAGTAGTGGTATGGCACTGTAGGATAAGCACTGGACTGCAAGGTCAGTTTGAATTTCAAGCTCAGTGGTTCAAACCCACCAGCCACTCCTTAGAAACCCTATGCAGGGTTGCTATGAGTTGGAACTGACTTGATGGCACTTAGGAACAACAATCTTTATAGAAGCAGGCTGCCACATCTTTCTTGGCGGAGCTGCAGTTGAGTTCAAACTGCCCACATTTTACTTAGCTCCCGAGTACTTACCCAGAGCGCTACCAGGGCTCTTAATTAGCCCAGGAAACGTTACCATTTTAATGTTAATGACACCAGATCTTTGTGAAACCATATTTGCAATGGTTGCTGTCATAAAAAGCAAGGAGCCCCCAACAGTTAATGCAAATTAAAATAAAGGGTTGGTGATGGCCAACCCAAAGCCCAGATTTGAGGAGTTGTGTAAGCCCAACAGAAACATATATCCCACTAGTAAGTACATGCAGTAATCAGATACAAAAATACTATTTCTTGTCATTTATGTGTATTACTTGTATTTTTTTCTGGCATCTACTAAGTTAGGACATATATTCTTATTAAATTATTTCAAACTAAATAAACAAAGCTAGTAGATACTTCTCTTAACCTGGGATAGTGTGAAAAGTTCCTGACACCTTTAGACCATCATACCCAGAGAAAGTCTGGGAACTTCTGCGCTAAGCTGGTAAGAACATGGCATGGTCTGATGGCCTGAAGTAGGTCCTTGTCTTTGTCACACTGAGGAGAAGGACACTTGTGTCAGGCTGGGAGGGGATGTAGTAGCATGAAGTGTCACTGGGCTTTGCATGACACTCATCCATGCTGAGGACAGCAGCTCAGAGAGACAGGGAGACCTGCGTACCTGGTGCCATTACTGACCTACTGGGATTCCTGTAGCGAGAGGTAATGCATTTCCTTATTGACTAAGATTGAGTCATGGATTCTGTTACTTACAGCCCAAAGCATTCAGAGGATAGGCAAACTTACTACGATTCAGGCTATGTTAGGATGTGCTGGAGGTATGGAGAGAAGCAGAATAGGGCCTTTGTACTTAAGGAGTTGTAGGATAGGGGAGTCCTCAGTGCTCTCCTGTAGCTAACAAGTATATGCAATGCTCCTAGGACAAGTCAAAGAGGGCTGCTTCTTCCTGGAGTAAGGATGAGGATAGTCAGTATAGGAGTCTTCCAGGAAGACTTTGTCTCAAATATATCACCCAGACAGCACATTGAACCAAGGCTCGCTGTTAGCTTGTCTCCTCCAATCACTGTGAGTTTCATCACCTTGATATCCTGAGGACTCATATCATCAACCTTGATGAATAAACCAAATTGAAAGGACTGTATGCATAGGTGAAGAGGGTGTGAGGTGAGAAAGAGAGGGCTTTCATGGGAGGGAAACAGCATGGGAACAGACAGGGATATTTACTAACATAAGCATCCTGGGCCTAGCCATGGCTGGTATCGGGCATCAGCAATGAATAAAATAGATGTCATAGTGTAGGGGAAGAGGCAGGCCCAACTACACGTGATTACAAATGGTGGGGAAAGAGGAGGATGGTCTGAAGCGTAGTAATTGGGAGCCTACTTTATTGGAGTCCTGGTGTGACGCTGTTGGTTAATGCGCTGAACTGCAAAGTCTGCTTGAATCAGAAGGCTGGCAGTTCAAGCTCACCAGCTGCTCCTTGGAAACCCTATACAGGGTCACTATGGGTCAGAACCTGACTCTATGGCACTTAACAACAACAACTTTATTTAAGAGACCTGGTGTGGTGCTGGAGGATAAGCACTGTACTGTAATGTCGGTTTGAACCGCTAGGTTGGCAGTTCAAACTTGCCAGGTCATTGAGTCAGAACTGACTCGACGGCCTTTAACAACAACACTTTAGACTGGTAGGCAGGGAAGGCCTCCCTGAGGAGGTGACACCTAAGCTGAGACATGATGCATGAGAAATGGCTGGCCAGGAGGAGTGGGAGAAGAGGGGAAAGCACAGTGAAGAGCCCGAGATCATTGGAGGAACAGAAAGAGTCCAGGCTAAGGTTGCTACATTTAGTGCACATGCACACACATGTACACACACACACACACCCCAAAAGTAAAAACAACAACAAAAAAAATAGACCTCAGTTACATTTTAATTTCAGATAAACAGGGAATTTTTTTTAGCATAAGTATATCTCCCAAACTGCATGGAATATACTTATATTTTTAAATTTACTAATTGTTTATCTGAAATTAAAATTGAACTGTATTTGTTGTGTATCTAAAATTCAAATTTAACTGGCTATCCTTTAAGGCTCCTGTTGTGGTGCTAGACTTCAAACCACAAGGTCAGCAGTTCAAACTCACCAGCTGCTCCTTTGAAATCCTATTCGGGTTCGCTAAGAGTTGGAATCTATTTGATGGCACTTAACAACAACAACAACAACATCCTTTATTTTATCTGGAAATTCTAATCCAGGTTGACCAGTACAGAGAGAATAAGAAATGACCAGAGAGAGGTCAGAGGTAGGGCTGGAGGCTGATCCCACAGGGTCTGGCAAGGGTTGGATGGTATTCTAAGTACAGATGGAAAACAGAGATGGCCTGTAAGCAGGGATGTGGCATCAATAGGGCTAGTATGGTGTAGTGGTAAAGTGTATGGACTCTGAATCCAGAAAAGCTGGGCTCTGGTCCTGGCTCCACTACTACTAGCTGTGTGGTGTCAAGTGAACACTCTGTGCCTCAGTTGCTTATCTATAAAATGGGCATGAAAAGAATGATCCTACTTCCCCTACAAGATTGTTTCATAGAATAGCACTCACATCAGCTATTGCTAGCACTGCATTTCAACAGATCGCCCAGGCTGCTGAATGAAAAGGTGGGGAGAGGAGGGAGGAGGCAGAGAGGAGACAGGTTTTCTAGGTGAGAGAGGTGGAGGGAGTGAGAAGATTCTAAATGTTTTTGGAAGAAGGGCTGTAAGAAGGTTGCGGGGGTTCTCTAAAAGCGCCGACCGAATGGCTTCCCAGAACCGCGACCCAGCCGCAGCCAGTGTCGTCACCGCCCGGAAAGGGGCTGAGCCCAGCGGGGGCGCTGCCCGGGGCTCCGTGGGCAAGAGGTTACAGCAGGAGCTGATGACCCTCATGATGTCTGGTGACAAAGGCATTTCTGCCTTCCCTGAATCAGACAACCTTTTCAAGTGGGTGGGGACCATCCATGGAGCAGCTGGCACAGTATATGAAGACCTGAGGTACAAGCTCTCCCTCGAGTTCCCCAGTGGCTACTCTTACAACACGCCCACAGTGAAGTTCCTCACGCCCTGCTACCACCCCAACTCAGGGTAACATCTGTCTAGACATCTTGAAGGACAAGTGGTCTGCCCTCTATGACGTCATGACCATCCTCCTCTCAATCCAGAGCCTGCTAGGAGAACTCAATATTGATAGCCGTTTGAACACACATGCTGCCGAACTCTGGAAAAACCCCACAGCCTTTAAGAAATACCTGCAGGAAACCTACTCAAAGCAAGTCTCCAGCCAAGAGCCCTGACCCCATCTGTCCAGACCCTCCCTGTATTGTCTATTTTTTCCTTAGATGGTCTGTCCATCTGTTCCTTGATTTCTGTACAGGACTCTTATCTTAAACTGTGCCGTCATTTTTGTTTGTTTTTAAATTAACTCTCCTTTTGAGCCCCGATGATGAATATATTAAATAAACACATTTTGGATTTGCAAAAAAAAAAAAGAAGGTTGCGGGTGCAAACTCACCAGCTGCTCCTATACAGGGTTGCTATGAGTTGGAACTGACTTGATGGCACTTAACAACAACAACAAGAGCCTGAGTGAGATGGTTGGTATGTATGGGGTCAGAGTGTCTGGAAATTGGGTGGAGGTGCCTACTGGCATTCCCACTTCCCCAATGGTGAAATGGAGTGGCTCTTCCTTTCTGGAAGGGACTGGGTGGCAACGGAGGACCGTCCAGAGCCCAGGAGCCCTTTTCCACAGAGGCAGGCATCAGGTCTGGGGATTCAGTGGTTATGTGGAGCGCTGCCATCTCCATGGATCAAAACTGTATCTAAATGCAAATCAAGAAGGAAATGACAATGTGAAACAGACTTGCCTTATATTTCTGGCACTTTGGTAACATTAGAGAGTCCTGAAAGATTTAAATGGTTTATCATTTCAGGAAAATTTCCCTCATCCAGGATGAAGCCAAGCTCCTGCCCAGTCAGACACTTCAGATGTGCATCACTGCCAAAGAGGGCACAGATGGGAAACCACAACTCACTGCTTGCACTGAACCTCAGACCCAGGGATCTGTGTGGCCAGGACTGCCAGCCCTCAGCCCCTCTTCCTATGGGCCAGGGCTTTGTGGCTAGACTCCAGCTGCAGCTCATCTGTCAGACCTTGATCTGGATTCCAACAGGGGGCGCCAGAGACTGCTAAGGACTGCGAACATGAGTCGGCTGATAAGAAGGTCTCTGGTGCAGAGAGCCGCAAAGCTGGAGCCTTATTATACATGCACAGTGAACCCTTCCTCCCCATCTGCGTTAAAATAAAAAAAATAGTGTGACACATACTCATCCAGGGCACATGCTCATCACCCTACACATGGACTATGATAACTGGGTCTAAATTGTCTCCTGGTCACTGGGTTGAGACTGATTAGCAATGTCTGTTATGGACATAGAAGTGAGGAGGGTACCAAGTTTTTCCTGTCCATGGACTGGACAAACGTTCTTAGAATACAAATTGTATTATTGTTCATTAGTTCAAACAGTTACAGTGGCCTTTGATGCCTGGAGAAAAAGCTCAGCTCAGTATTCCAGACACTTTACAACCTGTATTCCACCTGCCTAAACAAGCTTAACTCCCAACAGTTACCCCTGTTTCAGCTACACTGGCATCTGCACTACCAGCTTCAGACATGTCTCTAATAGTCCTGTCTCCATACCTTTAATCACTGGGTTTGGGGGTTTGGTCTGACTGGAACACCATTTTTCCCTCCCAGCCCCCATTTCCAGACTCTATCAGCCCCAAATCTAGGTCTACCTCAAATCGCCCAGTTTACGTGGCTGTGTCTTTCATTAGCCACTACTTTTTTAAGCCCCAAAGAGTCACTTAGCTTTTGTGTGCATGAAGCTTTTCTGCCAATCTAGACTATAAGCTCCTTGAAGGTAGGGATGCTCCCTTGGTCTTCCCTTGAGAAGGGAAGTGAACGAACACCCAAGGAGCACACATTCTGTGCTAGGAGCTGTTCTAGGAATGCTCATCCATTCTTTCACTCAAGCCTCATAACAACTCAGTGACAAGAGTGTGAAGGCTCCGTTTTACAAACGGAGTGAGCAATCAACGCTCAGAAATGTTAAGTATCTTGTCCAAGGGCCACACAGCTAATAAATGACTCAGATCTGTCTGAATTAAAATCCAATCCTCTTTTGTCCTGTCCCATCCCATGGAGAACTGCCTTTCTGGAGAGGACAATGCTGACTCCAATGGGCATGTCTAGTGTTTGTCTGACTGGTAAGGGTCAAATGACAGTGTTTGATATGTGATGGCAAATGGTGGAGGGACTTATTAGGCGGAGGGACTTGTCCAGTTCCCCACAAATGTCACCTCCCAGGTGACCAATGATTCCGCCCATGGAAAGCTTGCATGGCTTGTAAGCCAATCAGGCCATGAGCTGTCTACCTTATGATTTTATTCCTGCCGCTACTGTCATATCCAAGCTTCAGTCTCCATCTATCTCAGAAGACTCAATCTTCAACTGCTGAGGCCACCACACTCATTGCTTCCACCCACAGAGAAGCCAAAAATGCCTATCATTTGTGCCCTGCATCTATCTTTAGAAGAAGAATGACTGAAAGGACCTCCACTGCCCAGAATGATTGTTTTGACAGGTTTTTATTGTGCATAAAATTGCGTCATTGTTTTGTTTAACATTAAAAGGAGTTAAACTGCTATGAACTTCATGCGCCACCCCCAGTAAACCATTAGGTCCCTTCAGTGTTCCTGGCTTTAAAAGTCTGTTTCCCTCAGAAGAACATCTGTTGTATACTTAAATGACCTTAGTTCAAAGGCACGATCAACAAAAAATTCTTAACTCGGCTAGGAAGCATTGGGGGGATCCGTTTCTCAGTGCTGGTTGCAGACTCGGGGACTTCTCCATTAGCAGCTGTGCACATCTGCCCGTGTGGGCAGGGGCCCCATTCTTTCTGCACGTCATTAGGGATGATCGGGCCTGCTCTGTGGCCTCATTCCCACTCTGACCCGTGCAAGTGAGTCCCGCCAAAGTCTCCATTTTATGGGCATCGATAGCCAGGGCTCTACACAAATGTGATTTTTCCCCCCGCATGCGGAGGGAGTGTGATGAAAGACGAGCGAGGAGTGCTCTGCTAATCCTTGGAAAGGACATGAATGGGCATTAAGAATTTCTAGCAACTTGACAAATGTAGGAACAACAGATTGTTCTTAGCCAAAAGCAAGGGAATTTGTTGTGAAGAACGAGCCTGCTGCAGAGAGCAATTAGAAGGAGACCATAAAAAGAATATTGGAAACAGAGAGATGGCAAGGTCTCAGCTTGCTGACCTTGGCATTGATTAGCTCATCCTGACGTTATCCCCATTTTTCAGAGGCGTCAATAGACACAGAGGGTTGAGGACTTGACCAGAGGAGAGCCTCTGGCCATCCCTCTTGCAGGGGTAAAGTGTACCAGGCTACCATTTTTGAGGATGCAAACAATGGTAATGGGTGCATGATTTTAAGTCTCTCTCTAGCTGCTCTGTCGAGGGTTTGCCTCTCAGTACATTAGCTGATAGGCACTCTATACTTAGGGCTTGGTCAGATTTTCCAGGAAGTGTGACTTTTTAAAGATGATCTGATGTCAGATCCTGCAACATCAGGGAAATATAAAATGAATTTCTCTGGGACTTTGAGGAGAGGTGGGTTGTCCCAATCTTTGCTCAGGGGGCTGCATTGTCCAAGCTGGTAGGCAGCTGTCCTGCGGATGGGGATGCTTTTCCTAGAGTGCAATCAGGCCCTGGCTCAGGCTTCAGGGATCCTTCCCCACAAGAGGTCATTGCCTTTTCATGCACGTGTGAATCTTTATGAGTTGTTGAAACATTTCTGGAAGTTGGTGAGTTTCTGCAAGGCTGGCTCATGGAATTGTGCCTTTTTACTAAAAATAAAATTGGATTTTGCCTTATTTGGACAGGATTGGCCTACATTGTCTTCCCCTGTTTATGTTATCTTTTAGAGTAAGTTGAAAGGCTTTCATTATGGGGGATGGGGAAGAATGATTCTTAAAAGTATAGAATAAATTTCAGAGATTGCTAAAATTTCTTAGTTGAAGCAAAATGTAGCAATTATTCCACAGGGTTGGTAGTGTATGGACCCATCTGAGTCTAAAGAACTTCAAGGGTTTTGTTTGGTTTTGGTCACTGAACTATCAGTTGAAATGGGATGTGACCCATAGCCATGTTATTCATTCATTCATTCAGTCAGTCAGTCAGTTAGTTGATTGGTCAGTGCTAGATGTATGAAGTCCCATTTGTGTCCAGCCCATGAAGGGCTTTGAGGATCAGAGGTGAACAAGTTACCATTCTGCTTTCAAGATTGTCCACATCTGGCTGGAGATGATGATGGCTACTTAGAGTCAGTACTGTGACCCTGGAAAGTGGGGGCTATAGGGATTCCAAGAGGGGCTTCTAACCTGGCCTGGAGAATCTGGGAGGTGCTATCAGAGCTGAATTTTAAAGGCTCTAAGTGCAGAAAGTCCACAAGAGCCAAAATATGACCTTGAATATACCCCACCTGAATTTAGAGATCCTTTGAAGAACAGATTTGATACATTAAACACTAAAGATTGAAGACCAGAAGAGTTGTGGGATGACATCAAGAACATCATACATGAAGAAAGCAAAAAGTCATTGAGAAGACTAGAAAGAAGGAAAAGGTCAAATTGAATGTCAGAAGAGACACTGAAACTTGCTCTCCAGCGTAGAGATGCTAAAGCAAATGAAAGAAATGAGGAGGTCCAAGAGCTGAAAAGAAAATTTCAAAGATCTGCTTGATAAGATAAAGCCAAATATTATAACAAAATGTGCATAGATCTGGAATCAGAAACCCAAAAAGGAATAACATGCTCCGCATTTCTCAAGCTGGAGGAACTGAATTAAAAATTCAAGCTTTGTCTTTCGTTATTGAAAGATTCTCTGGGCAAATTATTGAATGATACAGAAAGCATCAAGAGAAGATGGAAGGAATACACAGAGTCACTGTACCAAAAGGAAATGGGTAATGCTCAGCTGTTTCGAGAGGTAGCATATGATCAAGAGCCAATGATACTGAAGGAGGAAGTCCAAGGTGGACTGAAGGAATTGGCAAAGAACAAGGCACAGGAATTGATGGAATACAAATTGAAATTTTTCAAGAAAGTGTGGCGGCACAGGAGGCACTTACTCATATCTACCAAGAAATCTGGAAGACAACTATCTGGCTGGCTGATTTGAAGAGATTTGTATTTGTGCCCATTCCAAAGAGAGGTGACCCAACAGAATGCGGAAATCATCGGCCAATATCTTTGATAACCCATGCAAGTAAAGTTTTGCTAAAGGTAATACAGAAATGGCTACAATCATACATTGACAGAGAACTTCCAGAGGTTCAAGCCAGATTCAGAAAAGGCCGTGGAATGAGGTATATCATTGCTGATGTCTGATGGATCTTGGCTGAAAGCAGAGAATATCAGAAAGATGTTTACTTGTGCTTTATTGACTATGCAAAGGCTTTCGATTGTGTGGATCATGACAAGCTGTGGACAACATTGCGAAGTATGAGTATTCCAGAACACTTAATTGTGCTCATGATGAATCTGTACCTGGACCAAGAAGCAGTTGTTCGAACAGAACATGAGAACATTGAATGGTTTAAAATTAAAAAGGTGTGCAACAAGGTTGTATTCTTTACCATACTTATTCAATTTGTAGGCTGAGCAAATAATCCGAGGTGCTGGGTTCTATGAAGAAAAACGTGGCATCAGGATTGGAGGAAGACTCATTAACAACCTGTGATATGCAGATGATACAACCTTGCTTGCTGAAAGTGAAAAGGACTTAAAACATTTACTGATGAAGATCAAAGAGCAGTCTTCGGTATGGATTATATCTCAAAGTAAAGAAAACAAAAATCCTCACCACTGGACCAATAAACAACTTTCTTATCAACAGAGAAAAGATTGAAGTGTGAAGGACTTCATTCTTCTTGCATCAACTATCAACACTCACGGAAGCGGCAGCCAAGAAATCAAATGACGTATTTCTTTAGGCAAATCTGCTGCATAAGACCTTTTTAAAGTGCTGAAGAGCAAAGATGTCAGCTTGAGGACTAAGGTGCACCTGACCCAAGCTATGGTATTTTCAATAACCTCATATGCATGCAAAAGCTGGACAGTGAATAAGGAAGACCATAGAAGAATGGATGCTTTTGAGTTATGGTATTGGAGGAGAATATTGAAAGTGCCATGGACTGCCAAAAAACCCCAATAGATCTGTTTTGGAAGAAGTGCATCCAGAGTGCTTCCTGGAGGCCAAGATGGCCAAACTTAGTCTCTCATACTTCGAACATATTGTCAGGAGGGACCAGTCACTGGAGAAGGATATCATGTTTGATAAGGTGGAAGGTCAGAGAAATAGAGGAAGACCCCCCAACGAGATGGATTGGCTAAGTGGCAGCATCGATGGACTCAAGCTTGGCAACAGTAGTGAGGTTGGCCCATGATCAGGCAGTGTTTCATTCTGCGGTGCATAGGGTCAGTATGAGTTGGAACCAACTTGATGGCACTCAACAACAACAACAACAACAAGTGCAGAATCCACCAGATGTGCCTTAGAAACTCTGTATAGGGTCGCTATTGGTCGGAATCATCTGGGTGGCACTGAGCAACATCAAGAAGTACAGAACAGAGGTAGAAAGGAGCCAAGAGGAGACTGTGAGGAGCCAGTCCAAGAATCCCAGGTGACAGACCCAAGAGCTGAGTCAAGGTTGGGGAAATGTGGTTCAAGAAGAAGCAATACAGCACTGGTAATAGGGAGCACTCTGGGCACAGAGGACTTCATGAGCAAAAGCCTGGGTTCCTCACAGGATTCTGAGCAGTTGCATCATGGAGAATGAGATGTGCCCATCCAGACGTAAGGACAGGACCTACAGAAAGATAGATCTGAACACAAACTTGTATGACCCTTGCTTCCTCACTTGCCTTACTCTAGTGCCTTTATTTAAAATGTTGGTATTTTATTCATCATGGATTTTTGCATTAATTTTCATTTAAAAAATATTGTATTAAAATATTCCTAAGTCTTTTTTGGCATATGTTTCATTTCAATGTTTCAGTTTTGCCTTACTCACTTCATCCTAGACAAGGGGAAGACTTGCTTGGGAGCAAAATAATGTTGCATAATCTCCCCAACACCTAGCATCCTAGGGCTTCCTTAGCAAAGGGCAGGTAGAATTTGCCTGAATTCTCTGGTGGGTAGAGGAAAATGGGGGAGTTAGAATAGCTAGGTGACCAAGTTGCAGCTTCCTGAGACTGAGCTAAGCCCTGTTGTGCCCATGCCACAGGCTGGAGCTGCCCTGTTCACTGAGAAAGAGTGGCCACCTTCATAACTGCACCCCACCAGGCTTTCCCCAATCCTGGCCTAGAGAGTGAGCAGTCTTGGGTCCTTCAAGCAGGCAGGTCAGGGACCAAGGGACAAAACTCTCAGCTCAATACACATAGTTTTCACAAACACACAGGAGGGCAGGTGGAGGGCGAGAGGAGGTCTGGACCCCATTAGGGGCCATTTGCTTGTGGTATTGGGCTAGTGAGGCTGCGGGCTGGTTAACAGGCATGGCCACAGGCTGCAGGGAAGGAGCTGCTGCCTTGAAATTGCATTGATTGGCTCTAATTTCCCTGCTCTACGCAGGGGGCCCAGGGCCGCCTAATGCAGAATGGCAAGCGTGGCAGCCCCAGACAGCGTGTCTCTTCTGACTAAGAAAACACAAGGAGTTTCTTTCCCCCAGACAGCTTCTTGCAGATAATGCAATTTATTATCACTGACATTTGGGTTGATGGAAGCCCACCTCTTCCAGGAAGCCTTTCTGCCTGGTCCTAACCCCTGGGTTCTGTATGCCAGGCATGTTAGGGTTCTGTCCCCATTTCTGCTCCCTCTCCTCCCACTCCCCTTTCCTGAGCTTCTCAAAGCTTCCCCCTTTTCTTTAGCTGTGGAATGTACTGTCAGTGCCCCCATGGCAGAATTGACTACCTTAGAAGATAATGATGAGGCATCCTTCCCTAAGATCAAGCACAGCTTTCACATCCAGATGCCACCCCACTGCCCCAACCCCAGCCTCATACTCAAGCTTTGACACATGTCTCTGAAGCTAGAGGAAAGGACCCAGCTTTCTCCTTTGAGCCCCAAAGACCTTGAGGCCAGCCTCCTTGTTCTCACTACCCATTCTCCAGCCAAGGGAAGGCAGAGACAAAGTCTGACTGTGACCTGGAGATGACCTTGCTGGTGTGGTACTCAGGCCGTGTCGAGGAGGGGCCTTGGCTTCCAAGGAGTTTGTGCTGGAGAATGTAGGGCAAGTGTCCTCCTCTTCCCCCACTCTTTCTTTCTCACTGCTTCCTTTACTCTTCTCTCCCTTGCATTTCTGCCCTTCCTGGACAAGGACCTCATATCCAGGCCAGGTGGACTCCTGGCATCTCTGTGTGGCCATTTCTCTGGCTGTTGTTCCTACATCTTTTTCTCCATCAAACCCTAGCCTCAAGCTTCTACCCCTTTTCCTGTTCATTTAGTTGTTGTTGTTGTTGTTATGTGCCATCGAGTCGGTTCCGACCCATAGCGACCCTGTATAGGGTTTCCGAGGGTGTAAATCTTTACAGGAGTAGAAAGCCTCATCTTTCTCCCGCGGAGCAGCTGGTAGTTTCAAACCGCTGACCTTAAGGTTCGCAGCCCGATTTGTAACCACTACGCTACCAGAGTGGCCAGTACACATTCTTAAGAGCTTGCTATGGGCAAGGGCTATGCTTGGCAGTGGACATAGAAGGATGTCTAGTGGACATCTTGCTCTCTGTCATTTTCTGCATTCCCTTGGGGTCTTAGGATAAGAGGGAGGTCAGGGCTGCCCTATAACCACAGAGAGGAGCAGAGCAAATAGAACTGGACCTGGTCTCTATCCCTTCAGTTCTAGCCACTCTCACCTCTCTCCTCCTTCCCCTTTCCATGCTCCTGAAGCCATTTCTACCCTATAAGCCTGCAGGATGGATGGCTCAGAAGAGGAAACTCCTCTCTCAGGCAACTCCACCATGGGGATGGGATGGTGAATGGCCAGAGAGGCAAAGGAGAGGAGCAGAGAGGAGCAAGAGGCAAGGTCACCACCGAGTCAGGCCCATAAAGCACTGCTTCCCCTGCTGGCCTGGCTGGCAGCCCCCGACCATTTCAAAGGACTTGGCGGCCTTGTCTCCCCCACAGCCTGCACTGCAGCACAGCCAGGAGCAGCAGCCCTCAGAGCTGGCCGAGGCTAAGGTGCTCCTCTGCTGGGTCAAGGTGCTCCAGCTCCCTCTGGGCCCTTAACACTGGCTGCCTTCTGGCAGCTGAACAGCTGGGATCCTGCCTGACCCTACGAGGCACATCTGTTCAGAGTTAGGGGCCAGTGTCTATCTAGGAAGCAGCATGTACCCGGACAGCATGCACGTAGATGCGTATGCGTGTGTACCTGGACATGTTCACACCCAGCACCTGCGTGCACACGCACACCGGCGCATAACATACACCCAGAGAGCAGTCACCCGTACACATCCACATGTCCATGTGCACACCGAAAGATGCACCCATACATTCGAATCACTCAGGATATGTTCAGTCCGGGAGATAGCCAGCCAAGTGGACTGGAATGTACAAGAGTTCTTTCAACTGAAAACTAAAATATCGGCTAAGGAGCTTCAGAAACAGCTTTAATGGGGTGGGGGATGGGGGGTAGTGGAAGGAGGTAAGCCAACATTTTAGCTCTCTTGATGCTATCAGATAGGACTGCAGGAAGGCAGGGAGGCACAGTCCTGCTCCTTGGGGACACACCCAGCCCTCCACCCTGGCAGGCCCAGCACTGGGGGCCCTGGCAGAGGATGGAAGGGTAAGTTCTGTGAGGGTCAGGGCCTGGGCTCTGTCCCTACTTCCTCCTGCAGCGTTTGTCCAGTTTTTATTGGGTTCTAGTCACTTTACCTAGGAAACCCTAGTAGATTAGTGGATTACGAACTGGGCTGCAAGGAAAGTCATTAGAAAGTACCAGTGGCTCCTAGCAAGAAGGATGAGACTTTCTGTTCCAGTAAAGATCTGCAGCCTCGGAGAGCCTATCACAGTCGCTATGAGTTGGAAACAACTCCGTGGCACACAACTACCACTACCAGTCACTTTACCTACTTTATCTCATTGATCCTCACCAGGACCTTATACAACAAGATTATTATTTCCATTTTAGAGAAGGGAAAACGCAGACTCATAGAGTTAACGCCAAGTCACCTGCTAGCCAATAGCAGAGTCAGGATTTGAACCCAGGAAGTCTGACCCCAGAGACTGGCCTACTACAATAGTCCATGGCCCCTCCAGACTGATAGGGACCCAAGGAGCATGGGAGGAGTGAGCCTGGCTTCAGGAAGAGGGACTCAGGGGGTCTATAACCCTCCCTGTTTCAAGGTGACCACACTCCATGTGGAGCCTCTTTAAATTGTTCATATATATAGCTTTAAAGTTAATATTTAAAGGGCAGGATGAGACCCACACCAGCCCACTCCAGTCCTCTCACTTTTCAAAGGAAAAGACAGGTTCAGAGTGGGGCCCGTGCAGTTCTACCAGCCAGCAGCAGTCTGGATAGGGCCTGCTTACTCCTCGCCTCTCATTCTTTCCTTTCATTTGCTGGCCATCCCATAATTCAGGCCAGTTTGGCCAGTTTAGGGAGGGTTCTGACCAGTAAGATATCCTCAGGTCCTTGCTGACTCTTCTACCATAGGGTTTTCTCCAGACTTGGAGCTGACCCCTGGTCATGATTTCCCTGTCTGTGCAGAGGGACTGTAGCGTGTCATGGTCTGGCAAAGGGCCCTGGGGCCAACTTCTTGTGTTCACATCCTGGTTTTGTTACTGGTCAGAAAGTGACTTGGGGTGACTCAGTGGGTCTTAGGTTTCCCTTCTCTAAAATGAAAACAATAAAAGAATTCCATGTCAAAATGTCAGCATAGTGTCAGAGGTGCTCTGAGTTCAGGAGAGGGGAGGAAAATCGCCATCAGCTTCAGCCCAACATTCATGCTTTCTCTCTCCAGGCTTTTTACTGATTTTGACACCAGCTGTCTGTCTTTCCCATGGCTGTCTCTACTTCTCTGCTGGGCTCGACAGTTTGTTGCAGTGTCCACACAGAACTCTTAAACAATAGTCACAGTTATGGGGTTTAGTAGACAAGTAGCAGTTACAACTTGGTGGGTTTGAACCACTGACCTTGTGGTTAGTAGGCTAACACTTACTCCACTACACCACCAGAACTCCTAGAAAAAGACATCATGTTTTGTATAGTTGTTATTGTTGTTGTTAAGTGTCATTGATTCTGTTCCGACCCATAGCGACTCTGTATAAGGCTTCCAAGGAGCAGCTGTTGAGCATAAACTTTGGACCTTGTCGTTCAAACCAACTTTGCAGTCCAGCGCATTAACCCACAGCGCCACACCAGAACTCCTTGGTATAGTAGAGGGTCTGAGGAAACAAGAAACACCCTCCATGAGGCGGATTGACACAAAACCCTCAACAATGGACTAAAAACTTATCAAAGATGATCAAGATGACACAGGACTGGGAAACATCTCATTCTGTTATACAGAAGGTCTCCGTGAGAAATTAACAACATGGTTAATCCTTGTAAAATGAGTTTCAAGGCACCCTGTACTTCCTTTAGTGTACTTGGCGTGCCTTTCCTGTTCCCCAGAGAGTGGGGAAACAAAGGATTTAAAGTCAATAGTTCTCAGAGTATGAGCCTTAGAGGAGTAGCAGCAGCAGCACCTCAGAGCTTGTCAGAAATGCAAATTATGGGGCCAGTTCCACACCAAGCCAATGATAAACTCTCAGGTGGGTCTTATAATGAATGTTTTAACCAGCCTTCCAGGTGTTTGTATGTTTCTCAAGTTTGAGAATTACTGAAGGCTGTCAGACCATACACTTAGATCCCAGCACCTGTCTGGTGTTGATTTTTGATTACCCACCACAATGCTCTGGGATTTGGTTGAGCACCAGCCCCTGCCCTACTGTCACTATCTGATCCTGCTCCTGTCTACCTCCATCTGCCTACACCAGGCCTGCTTCTCTCTCTCCAGTCCTGCCCTTTTACGAACCTCCCCAATGGTATGATGGGGAGCCTTCCCTGATCCTGCCTCCAGCACTTGGACCTCAACCTCTGTCCTGTTCTCAGCTGAGTCTTGCTGGTCTGGGCCGAGTCCCAGAGGGAGAGACTCAGGCACTTCAAAGACTTGTCAGAGGGAGCCTGGTTTGCAGTGGAGGTCAAAGATAAAGCAAGGAACAATTTGGCCAGAAAAATGTGTGTATGGGGGAGGCTGCCGGACAGCCAGAGGAAGAAAGGAGGTTGGGTTTGCTTCTACAGGCATCCTTTGGTTAGGTAACAAAAGGTAATCCTTTGGTTGGTCACAGCCCAACCCCAGTTGAATTGTGGCCCTAGCCATGAATTTGAATTGCATTTGTTGTGTCTCCCTGCTTTGCATTTCTTCACAGTAGTAACTCGTGGTAGGATCTAGAACAAATGTCTGGCTTTTTTTAGAGAGCAGCTTGATAGTAACACAGCAGCATTTGGGTAGGACCCAGGTGCCCAGTACAGGTGCCTCTGCTCAGTACTGCAGGAACTGCCTATGCCACTGTCTGCCTGCAACTGCAACTTCAGGCAAGGTCTACGTATGTCCTGTCCAAGAGAGACCCACAGATCTCAGCATTGGCTGGAGTCACACTTGTACCCCAGGGAGTGTCCATTTGCACTGCAGGAATGTTCAGAAACACAAGAGTGAAGTTCTCAGTTGCATTCTATAACAGAACAGTGGGATAGTGCATAGGGTGGAGAAGAGAAATAAGTTAGAGATAACCTCCCTCCCCAAAAACAGCCTTCACTATAAGGGCTGGTGGGCACGGTCAGGGGGATTGCCTCAACATCTGGGCCTACCGGGTCCTCAATGAAGAGTAACAATGCACCCTAGGAAATGGAGCTCAGACCTTCACCCACTCACATGTTCCTGGGTATCAATCAGACTGGTGGGACACAACTGGGTATTGGATGCTGCCACTGTGTGCTCAGCATGTCATATAGGTTACCTTGCCTAACCTCAGCGTCATCTTTCAAGGTAGGTGCTAAGTTTCCCCTTTAACAAAAAGGAAGGTAAGGCTGTGTGTGGCGCAATTTGGCATAGTTGGAAAGTGACAGTTTGAGGAATCAAATCTGACTTCAAGGCGTCAGTACCCCCCACTATCTGCTGCTGTAGTGAGGTAACAACAAAATGGCATCTGTGGGCAGTAGCTGTGGTTACTTTACTCCTTAGGGGGGCCACCTGCTCTGCCTGTGTCCTTGGTGTTTGGGTGGGGGAAGACTCCTGTCCCTGTATTGTCCTTGGCTGCCGCCTGGATTCTTGGGATCTTTGTCCACACATGCTCACCATGTCCCAGATGTGCTGTAAACATCACAGAGCAGAAACTTACAGAGTAAATTATGCACACATGAGTAAGTCCCCTTGCCAGCTCCTTGTAACACTGTGATAAGGTCCCTGTGGCTCCTCCAGAGCCTTCCTATCCACTTACAGACATTGTTTTGAAGTGCCATCGAGTCACAGTTTGGACTTACAGTGACCCTGTATAGAGTTTCCAAAGAGCAGCTGGTGGGTTTGAACTGCTGATCCTGTGTCTCAAACTGACCTTGCAGTCTAGCACATTCTCCTGCAGAGCTACACCAGGCCTCCTAATGGACATTCCAAGCATCTATACATGAATTGTTTTTACCATACTATACCAGACAAAGCTCTGGCAGCTCCAAAGGCCTTTCTACTTCAAAATGCTGCCTCTCTGGGTGCCTGAGCCACATCTGTAGGCCAGAGTGCTGATAGGCTGGCTCCATCTGGAGATATAGGCCTTGAGAGAAGGGGACCAGCAAGCAGGAGGGAGGACCAGTGGGACAGCTCCCCCAGCTGGACTTCTCCAGCCCTGTCATCAGCTCTTCCTCTCCTGTATTGGGTGACGGTGTGTAGGTCTCTGAACCCTAACTCCCCAGAACTGCATTGACATCTCTGCTAGTGGTCACTGAGGTCACATCCTGGTTGAGAGCCTTTCTGGTTCCAACATTTGGTTTATTCCAATTCTCTGAGCCACCCTAAGCAACCTGCCCTGCCTGCTTTTCAGGAAGGCACCCTGCCCCTCCTCTCCCCTCCTCCCCACCCCAAGGCAGGGCTTGGGTGCAGGCACTAAAGGAACACAGGTCAGGACCTGGGCTTCCCTCTCCCTTCCCATGCTTGCTGCTCAGTGTCTATGACTTGGTTCTTACCCCAAGCACACACATTCTCTTCTAGTACTCCATCATTCTCTAGGTGACCTCTGAGGACTTTGTCTGCTAAACTCACAACTGACATATAGAAAGAGCAAAGAGACCAGATGACTGGATTTGAGGTTGAGGTGGTCAGTCTCAGACAAGCTTTTTGATCCTGGTACACTGGTCTACAACCACAGAGTTGGTGGTTCGAGCCCACCTGCCACTTAATGGGAGAAAGATGAGGCTGTCTGCTCTCACCAAAGATTCTCAGCCTTTGAAATCCTATACAGGGTCACTAAGAGTAAGAACTGACTGGAAAACACTTAACATACAATCTGTGGCTCGCCTAGACTGCTGTGTCAGCGCCGCCCTTAGGACGCCGGCAGCCCAGGGGACAGGCAGACACTCGTGCCTGTCTTCTTCCGTTCTGGCTGCCAGAGGGGCTGGCAGGAAGGCAGTCCCGGAATGGATCCTGTACACTCAGAGGCAGCAGCATCTGCCAGTAGCGTGACCTGGCCCGAATTTCCCAGGAGAGAAGAAAGAGAAAGCAGCCTCCATCCTCACGCTCTGTAATTGCCTTCCTCTGATTCCAGGAGAGGAACATAGCCTTGTTCTGCCAGAACCTTGCCTCTGAGAGGCTCCCAGGACCTTCCTGCAGGAGGACCAGACTCCTTTGGCAGAGCCTGGGGTTGAGGGTATGTAGTGCATGGAGGAGCAAGAGCCAGTGCCAGTCCAGACAGGCGGGGTGACTGTATACAGCTGCAGCCCCTAAGTGATGGGGCCAGCATTGAAGATATGTTGCACAGATAATTGAGGTGACGTCCTGGTACATTGACGCTATCCTCTTCCAGATGGCACAGAGGAACCACTTAGAACAATTGTCTAGGGGAGATGACTCCACTCGCTATTTTTAGAGGCTACCACATCTGGAGGTGTCTTTCTGCTTGGAGATGTCTGCACCAAAGGCCACGGAATTTGCATCATCTTCCGTGGTCGACTCATCATGATTTCTCCACCATGTTTGCAGGCTTTCAGATGACAAATCTTTTGGGTGTTTTTATGCATGGAGCCTGGCCCTACGGCAGCCTCCAGAACTTTGCCCCATCAATGCAGGAAGGGGAGAAAAGGACAATGCCCACCTTACTTCCTGGGGGAGGACGCCTTTCCCAGCTCAGCCTGCAAAGTGGCAGTGCTGAGTGATGGGAGTGGGCTCAGGGCATGGGCAGACCCCATCTAAGGGTCTATTTGCAGATAACCTGAGGGAGGTCCCAGGACCGCCAAGAAACCAAAACAATGAGACCAAGTGTACAGTCCTGGACTTTGAAATCAGTCAGATGTGACTCACATTCCAGTGTGGCTGTGGCACTGGGCAAGTTTCTTCACCCCTCTATGTTCAGCTCCCCAGCTGCCAAAGGGGACTGTCTACGTCAGAGGAAAAGGACAAAAACTGAAGGGCGTTACATAAAGCCCAAGGAAAAATGGAATGAAAAGATAATGGAATCTTCCCATGAACTTTTGAAGCCCCCTCTTAACACTGCAGAGTGTGACTATTCACATTCAGACCCCTGTGGGCAAAGTAGTGTCTTTCTTTGTTTCCCAACCTCCCTTAGCCCTTAAATCCCACTGTCTCCTGATGGCAGGCAACTATGCAGCCTTTTCACAGAGTACCCTGACTCTACAGGATGTTCCCAATCTCTTAAATTCCTAGTCACTCTAGTGTTCTTCCTAGAGTGTCCTCAGAGGAGATGAAGTTCCCCCTCAGCTGTCTCTGGTCAGTGCTGGTATTTGAGCTAGATGTTTCTTGCCTGTTCTGGTCTTTGGCCATTGGCCTCTGGCTATGATGTGACTGCTGCTGCCACATCTGTATGCTTCTGTCTCTGATTAACAAATCCACTAGCTCACCCAGTGTCCCTGTTGCTCAGAGGAAGCACATCTCCAGATCACCTGCCCTGCATTCGGCCACCTCCTTACTCCTGTGGATCCCAGAAAATCCACGGACATTCACACCACTTCAGGGTGGTCACCCCTGCCCAACAGTTCTCCCTTCTCCGCCATCCTGACAGCCCTCACCCCTCAGAGCCTCTTTCTCCTGGAAGACTTCCCTGGCCACCAGTTTACTCCTAACAACATCTCTCTCAGCAGCACTTCCAGCAGCATGCCCCAGCTCAGACAATGTGTTATACACAGGATACTGGGCACAAGACTGCCATTCTGCCCAGGTTTTACACATACACCCTCATGGATCTGAGTTCCCCTTGGAAGTCATCTCATCCAACTAGTCCTCCAGCCATGTCGCCTGGTGGTGAAGTGGGAGTTGTTTCTATACGTTATACCCTTTGGTGTTCTCCAATTTATACAATTAACACAGATAGCTCTTTGTTTGTAAATTTTCAAGAATGTTTTTCTTAAATATAAAGCAGTCTTGGATGAATGGTTGTGTCCCACCCTCATCACCAACAACATAGGATTGAGGAGTGGCTTTTAGTTCAAATTCCAACCCAGCCCTTTACACTGGCCTCAGATGTGTTATTTTCCCTCATTAAACTTCAGTGTCCTCAGCTCTCAGTGGGGTTATAACAGCCTCTGTCTCCCAGGATTGTGGTGAGGGCTCATTGCCTCAGCACAGCTTCCTGCACAGAGTAAGTGCACAGCAGAGGATGACCGTATCATCATCGTTAATTGCTATATTGGTCCTGCGGATAGAGTGAGAGAAAGCAGTTTCTCAAACTCACCAATGCTTCAAAGCAGGGTGAGAGGTGCCCTCCACATTTCAGGCAATGGAGTGAGTGACCTAGGGGCTTCTGAGAGAAATCATATGCCCCACACAATTAGGCCTCACCACTGACAAGCTGCTGGGGAAGGAAACTTGCTCTGCCAGTGACCTGCCATCTCCTACTTCCTTCTACCCTCCAATTTCCTACCCCTATGATTCCCTTGCACCCTCATACCTCTTTCCTCCCATTTACTCCCAAATCTCCTACTTCCAAACCTATTTTTGCCAAATTCTTCTCCATAACTCTAGCTCCCTAAGTTCCCTTTGACCCCCAAATTCCTTACCATCTCTATGTCTCAATCCAATCACCCAACTCCCATCTACCCCTAAACTCCCTCATTTTTGGCAAAGACAAACCAACTGACCTAAGAAACCTGTTTAATGGTCACCTAGAAACATATCCCCTTAGCAACTTCTGTTTCTTGAGTGGTCTGGTCTCAGGGCTATCCTTCTAGAATGATCTTATGAACTGATTTATATTATGTTGTGAATGATGCTTGCTACCTTTCTGCATAAAAAAAAAAAAAAAATAGTGCCCTGTGCTGTAATCATATTTTCAAACCTTTCTTTTATTTCTTGGAACACATTAAACATAGTTACTTTCCATGTGTGATCATTTTAATATCTGAAGTCTGTGCAGGTCTGTATCTACAGTCTCTTTTTTCTGCTGGTTCTAACTCATGGTACTATGTTCTCTGGTGTGATCTCATTATTTTTTACTTAAACTGAAATTTTCTTTTGAACTTTATATCTATGGGAAATCTTTAAGTCCTGGGCTGAACTTGGGTTCTCACAGAGATAATTTGCTTTTGCTTTTTTCAGTTACCTGCAGGAAGACCAATCTTGGACCACTTCACATTAAATTCTCTGCCTAAGAATTTCAGACTAAAATCGACAAGTAGATACATAAGTAAACGTGTTAGTTAGCTGAACAGATGTGAGAAGGAGAATGGGCGTACACCTACATGTACATATAGGTGTGGTGGAGGATATTTTTATATAACAACATATTTATATGTGCCACAAATATGCATATATCTACGTATGAGGGACCTTCGAAAGGTTCATGGAAAAATTCCATTACCTTTAATTCTACTTTTTCATGAGCAGTTTGACACCCCCTCATATACAGTAGAGCATACAAGGGGCAAAGTCATGAAAACTTCTTAGTCATAGCCAAACACTTGGAGGGAATGACTCACTGAGCTTGAGAGCTTAGGACCACAGTCTTGGGGATGGTTTAGTCGAATGGTATAACTTAGTTCACAAAGACAATGTTCTACATCCTACTTTGGTCAGTAGTGACTGGAGTCTTAAAAGCTTGCAAGTGGCCATCTCAGATACAACTATTGATCTCTTCTTGTCTTGAACAAAGAAGAATGAAGAAAATCAAAGACTCAAGAAACAATTGGTTCAAAGGACTAGTGTTGTTGTTGTTAAGTGCCACTGAGTCGATTTCAACCCACAGCAATCCTCCTGTATAGGGTTTCCAAGGAGAAGCTGGTGAGCTTGAACCACCGACCTTGCAATTCAAATGACTTTTAAGTCTGAAACATTAGTCCACCGTGCCACACCAGGACTCCACTAGTGTTGTTAGGTGCCCTCAACTTGGTTCTGTCTCAAAGCCCACCATGGCACTGTGTCCACTAGCACACTAGGTCTGGCCAAGCCTGCCAGCATAGTGGATGTTGGGATCATACCAGAGGGCTCTACACACAGCTCACTCTTTTCCCCTATTCTCACTGGTACTTCACATCCTCTTGATTGTGGGGTACTTTGGGAAGGATAGAGTCACTGGTGTATGCAAGAAAAAAGTGGATTCCAGTGGGATTCTGGCACAGAGCACTCCCTACCTAGCCTGTGAGCTATGCTTAAAGCTTATCCATGTGGTGGTTATATACCGTGGCGTCGGTTCCGAATCATAGTGACCCTGTACAGGGTTTCCGAGGCTGTAAATCTTTATGGGAGCAGAAAGCCTCATCTTCCTCCCGCAGAACAGCTGGTAGTTTCGAACTGCTGACCCTGAGATTAGCAGCCTGATTCGTAACCACTACGTTATTAGAGCTCCATATCCATGTACTATGTGAATATCTGCTTCAGTGTCCACTCTCCTGGGAGCCCAGAAACCTGCCCTACCTGAGTTTGCATTTGTGTATATGTGCGTATACACAGGTAGTTCTGCCTGGTGTGTGTATTCAGGTGTATGTGTATATATCTGTGAGTGTATGGTTTTGTGCTTGGGTTTATGGTTTGTGGGCAGGTACATGTGGGTGTGGCCAGGAGGGTTTGTTCTTTGTGCATGCACAAGCACATGTTTGTATGAGCTTACAGATCCTGCCCGGAACAAACTAATGAGTACCCTGGTCAGCCTCTGCTCATCCTTGTGGGGTGTGCCCTCTCCATCCTGGCTTTCTATGTCAGTGGTCCCTTGAGCAACAATCATCATTTATTTTGTTTATGAATATGCAATTTTGGTATACCTTGGTGGCGATAACTCCTCTTTTTTCCATGCAGTATCAGTTGGGGCAACTCAACTGAGACAAGATGTCTTACATGGTTGGCAAGTTAGGCATTGAGAATTCATCCAAGGATGTTGGCTGGAGACTTCCTCACAATATGGCTATTTGGTTCCAAGAGTGACTGTTCCAAGATGCACAGGCATAAGCTCAAAGCTTCTTAGGACCTAGCCTCAGAAGACCCTGAGCATCATTTTTGGTTCTTTCTAGGTCACTTATGCCAGCTCAGATATAAGGAAAGGAGAATTAGACATCAGCTCTCAACTGGAGAAGTCAGAAACAATGTGGTTCTCTTAAATTTACCACATATGCTCTGGGTTACTAGGAATACTTCACAGTTTCAGAGTACTCGTTAGAGGGGGTAGCATGCAGGTGTTGGGGTTGGATGGTCATTTATCAACTCACCGAAGAAGCACTTTTGAGTATGTCTTCATGGTCATTCAAAATAAGGTCCCGATTTTCAAGCACCTTCCAGTCCTGTGAGGGAAGCAGACTAGATGGGTGAGTGTGCTTATTTCTTCATCCATTTAGCATCCATTGTTTGAACACCTATAAGTACCAAGTCCTGTGCTGGGTGCTGGAGTACAGGGTGGCCACGCTGAACAGATGTGTCCTCATGGAGGTTACATGGAGGTATGTCCTAAAAGACAGTTATCAAAGCCATTTTCACAAAACTTGATGAGGGTTCCATGAGGAGGTTCAAGGGCTGGGAAGATCACTGGCAAGCATCTGAGATACAGTCTCCTTGGAAAAGCAGCCTGTAAACAGAAATTTGCAGTAGGGTTGTGTGCAGATGAAAGGAAGGGAGCAAGTTTGCTTCAGGAAAAGTTCATATGAAGATCCAGAGGCAAGAAAGAGAAGCACTTGAGGGCTTCAGCAACAATTCAGTGTGGTAAGTGCTTGTGCATCTATTTACATCTGCCTGGGTGTGTGAATATTCTCAGTGTATACTTTGGAAGTATGTGTGAATCTGTATGCACATGTTTATGTGTGCTTGTGTTTGTGTGTATACAGGTGTTCAGCAACATCAGGGTACCCCTCTGCACCTGGATAAACTGATAGAAATTTCCTATTCTGCATTCCAACGATCTGGGAAACACACCTCTCTTCCTTGCTGCCACGCATCCCAGAGAACCCATGACCCAGCCCTTTCTGCTTGGGGAAAAGGAAACCAGTACAGGTCCCACCCATCTCCTCCTCAGGCTTGCTGCAGCATTCTTGGGACCTTCCACCCCTCCTGTTGGAAGTGCTTATGACCCAAGCACAGAGTGTATCAGCAGAAGGAAACTAGAAGGGTGCATCAATTGATTTTCTGTACAGTTTAGACCTCTCCCTGCCCATCTTGAGCCTCAGAATTCATGAGAAGACTCCTTCCTAGTGTGAATTATGCAACCCAGCCCTAGAGGCATGTGCACAGAAACTCTCCAAGACCAGCTTTCCAGCTTCGGATTCAAATCTCCCTGTAAGGTGAGCTGGGAACTTCCAGGGGCTAGAAGGACTCCATACAACATCAGTTGGGGCAACTCAACTGATGAGGAAGGAAGGAGGAGAGGGAGAAGAGGAAGGAAGGAGATAACAATGACAGTCCTAATTTGGCTTGGCCTGTCAGATAACTCAGGTCCCAAGAAAAGGTTGTCCGAGCTTCATGTCATCACCTTGTCTGTCCTCAGATCCTCAGCAGGGAGTGAAATAAGGGGCAATAACTATCACAACAACAACTCATAATAGTTCTTTGGGATCTTCCTTCTTGCCTTGGGCATTGTCCTTCTGCCAGAACTTAGTTCACCTATACATAATAGCAGCAGCAAAAGCCAATAGTGACTTTAAAAACAAAGTGTTTCTCATAAAAAATAAGTCCAGAAGCCAGCAGTCTCGACTTGTTATGACAGCTCCACCAAGTCCATAGGGACCCTTGCTCACTCCAGTTTACTGCTTTGCAATTTCTGGGACAGAGTCCTTGTCTTCAGGTCCACAGTGACTGCTAGAGCCCCAGACATGACATCTTTGGACAAAGTAATCATTTTTTTCTAATTTAAAAAACCCCAAACTTTATTGAGGTATAATTTATATAAAACGAAATGCACACTTTTAAAATACAGAGTTTGATGAGTTTGACAAATGTAAACCACCCAGGTAACCACCACCTCAGCTGAGATATAAAATATTTACACCACCCTAGAAAGCTCTCTCATGCCTCTGTGCCGTCAGTGGCCCCCTAACCATTACTATAGATTAGTTTTCCTGCTCCAAAGCTTCATACAATTGTGCTAATTTAGGATGTATCTTCAATGTGTGCATTCTTTGGCTCAGCACAATGTTTTTGAGATATATCCATCGTGTTGATTATATCAGGGGATTGTTCTTGTTATTACTAAGTCATAGTCCTGGTTTGACATGTAGGTTGGCAGTTCAAACCCACCAGCCACTCTTTGGAAACCCTATACAACGTCATCTTGAGTCGAAAACAGCTCAATAGCAGTCAACAACAATAACAATGTGGCTTGGAGCCCTGGTGGCAGAGTGGGTTATACTTGTATATATAGTGGGTTATATGTTGTACTGTACAAGCTTAGCAGTTTGAATCCATCAGCTGCTCTTCAGAAGAAAGATGAGGCTTTCTGCTCCCATAAAGATTTATAGCCTTGGAAACCCTATACAGGATTACTATGAGTATTCAATTACTATGAAACATTACTGTGATTACAACTCAATGGCACTTAACAACAACAATATTGCATACATGGATTACCACAGTTTGTTTATTCATTTACTTGGTAAACACTTGAGTTGTTTTCTCCCTCTTCCTTTTAAGGACACTTTCTAGAAGTGCTATACTTTTCCTCTTGAACTTTAATTTAATTTAATGACCACACTTAGCTGCAAGGGAAACTGGAAAATATGACTTTGGGGATAGGTGGTAGTTGGGATTTTTTTTCTGGGGAGAAGGGAAGAATGGGTGTCAGCAGACAACTAGCAATCTCATTAGACAGACTGAGAAACCAAGGTCCAGATAAGAAATGATTTCACCAAAGTCATCCAGGGTCTACATGTTGGAGGTGGGTAAGAGGATGCAGATTTGGGGACTTGTCAGCCACCTAGCACTACCATCCCAGCAGGCTGATTCACCTCCAGTGGGAATGTCCTCAGAGTCTGGGATACATCATGACTGGCATTGGGTAGGAGAAGCAATGCTGATATAATGGGGTCTTAGCCTGAATATCACTGTGGACCAGACACTGAGCTAGTCACAAATCTACACAATCAGATAGTGAGCTAGTAATTCCTAATCGGCCAATTTCTCTGATGTTTAATGAAGTTAAGTCACTTGTCAGATGTCAGGTAGCTTGCCCTCTATGGACTCCAGAGATATCTTGAACTCTTTTGAAAGCAGGTCCTGACCACGGGGAGAGATATACTTGAGAGTTTCTCAACATCCTTTCTAACAGGTCGAAGGAGGTTCTATCTTGAGTCTCATAAATAAACAGTCCTTTCAGAGCTCTTGCCTGTCAACCTCGGGGGCCTGCCGCAGACCCTCACTCTCCTAATTCACTCAGGATTTTTTCTCATAATTCTACTTTCCTCCATTTCATGCTTATAACGTATTAACATAAACAACGGTGCTGACAGCAGCTCATTTCTAACTGGCTCACGCTGGAATCTGACTGATGATTTTCATCAGGGAAAAAGACTAAACAGGTTAAGATGATTAAATTTTCTTAAATCTACAGCTAAGTCTAATCAAAGCCATTTGTGCAGAGGTGTGTGTGTGTGTTTTCCTTTGCTGGAAGGTTGATTGGCAGTTTCATACGGATGAATATGAATTCCGGAGGAACAGAGTTAAAATAAAGCATTTTCCACAACTTCCAGACATGAGCATTCCACTTCCCTGTCTGGGTCAGAACCATCGTTTTCCCTGAGAAACATCCAATGATGGAAATAAAATTCAGTGTCTACATCTCATCCCTTCCCTGTGAGTTATTTCCCTGCAAGGTAAGTCCTTTTACAACATAGAGCTCTCTGTGTTAAATGAGTAAGGAAACACCACAGTTTCCCCCAGATCTGGGCCAATGCTTCCCCGTTCTTTCCTCTGTCTGTAATACAGGTTGGTCTGAGAATCTCCTGTTTATTTCTCCAAGTCAGTGTGTGTATGAGGGAGAAGGGCATAAACCTGGGAACTGGCAGGTACCAATCTGCACATGTGTGATGTTCTTTATCACTTAGTGCTCCTAAAAGTTCTTGCTGATTCTATTTATAATCGACCTTTCCACTGATAGAGACCTGGTGGTGCAGTGGTTGATTGTTCAGTTGCTGAAGGTTGGCAGTTTGAACCCACCATCTGCTCAATGGGAGATAAGACTTGGTGATCTGCTCTCATGAAGATGACAGCGTAGAAAACCCTACAGGGCAGTTCTACTGTGTCCTATAAGGTCACTGTGAGTCAGAATCGACTCCATGGTACCCAGCAACAACCTCTATACTGTAGGGTCTAACCTGATAGGGTCGCTATGGGTCGGAATCGACTCGACGGCACTAACAACAACAACAACATGATGGGAGTCCTAGTGTGGCCTGTGGGTTAATGCGCCAGATTGCAAAGGTCTTTTAACTGCAAGGTCGGCAGTTCAAGCTCACCAGCCGCTCCTCGGAAACCCTATACAGGGTTGCTATGGGTCAGAGTCGATTCAATGTCACTTGATAACAACAACATGATGGGAGTTCACATAAGGCATAGTTACAAGTTTCACTAGCCAACATCTTCAAATATCCTCTCAGATGTATCTTTCCCTTCACTCTCAGCTATTTAAGCCCTAGAGGTGCAGAGGTGAAGTACTCCACTGTTAACCTAAAGGTAGGTGGTTCAAGCCCACTAGCCACTCTGTAGGAGAAAGATGTGGCACCCTGCTTCCATAAGAATACAGCCTTGAAAACCCTGTGGGGCAGTGTTTTTGCTTTTGTCCCATAGGGTTGCTGTAAAGGAGCTCTGGTAGTGTAGTGGTTATGAGTTGGACTGCTAACCTCAAGAGAAAGATGAGGCTTTCTGCTCCTGTGAAGATTTACAGCCTCGGAAACCCTATGCAAGATTGCTATGAGTCAGAACCGACTCCAAGGCACATAACCACCACCAACAACCAGAGTTGCTGAGTTGGAACTGACTTGACCCAAATGGTTCAGTTTGGTTTTGGTCTCCACTATTGAAAATGCCAGTCCTATCCAACTTAAAATTTCATTCTCATCTTCAGTCTAATTTAGTGTAGTATGTGCTTGTGTGTAAGCATGTGTGTATGCATTTGAGTGCATGTATATCCATAGTGGGTATACAAATATCCTCTCCTATCTCTAGGCTGTGGTGTGGCACCATAGGATAAGCACTTGACTTCGAGATGGGCTTGATCCTCAAGGTTGGTGGTTCAAACTCACCAGCCACTCCTAGGAAACCCTATACAGGGTCACTGAGTCAAAACAGACTCAACAGCACTCAGCAAACAAAAACAACAAAAATCACTCGGCTGTGACACTTCACTCTGGGACCTATAGTAGGGAAGACAATATGGTCTTTCTTTCACTGCTCCTTTCCTCTTTTTCAGGGCATTCCACATTAGCTGCATGAAGAAGGGTGTGAAAGGAGGTGTGAACTCCTATTTGTGGTTCTTTCCACGTCATCATGAGCTGGTGGTTTTGTCTTCTATAATATTAGGCATCCAAATGCTGACTCCACCCCCACCCCCCATATGGAGTGCATTTGTGGGTTCTTTGGAAGCTCTTACAGGAGCCTTCTCTCTGAATAGTATAGCTCCCCAATGATGGCTACACACTCCTTCATGGACTCATCAGTACCTCTTCCTTAGTAGCCCCTAAGTGGCTCTCACAGTCTCCTACTGCCCAGGTTCCTTCTCCCCAGCACACAGGTCTCATTAAGACAGACTGATCCCCAGTACCTTCCATGGTGTCCACATGGCCTCTATGAATCACTCATGGGAGGCTACTCTGCTGCCAGTGCTCTTGCCCCTTCTCCTACCATAGGGACTACTCCAGACAGCCTCCACCCTTAGAGCCTCAGGAAAGAAGTAAACGGTAGTCTCCGTGTTCACAATTATCATCAAATTCAACATGGTGTGTGCCATGATCATTCTAACTATTGTTCCCACCTACTACATGTAACATCATAGCTGTGGATTTCTGAAGCTCAGCAAATATCATGTAGTAAGCTGACAGAGGTGTTGAACTCACCTTCTGATAGCCAACTCTGTGAGCATTTTTGAAGTCCTACCAGTTTGGGGGAGCATTGCCTCTCTTCCCCTTAGAGTAGTGGAAATGGGAAAAATTCAAAGACTCTTTAATCCCTTTCAAGTGTCTATTTTCTTTTAAGTAGTCTAGAAGTAGGTGATGTGGGTGCTTAGTCACTGGGCAGCTTCTGTTACCATTTAGTAAGCTGCATGGATGTGGCTAGGATCTTATAATAGGTTTTTAGCTCTGGGGTTTTAGCCAATCTCCTAAAACATCAATATTTTGATATACAACTTTTAGGATTATTCCCAGTAGTTTGTCATAGAAAAAGGAGAGCAAATTTACCTCAAAGCAAACAGAAAAGGAAATAATAAAGACGAGAATAGAACTAAATAAATAGAGAATAAAAAGAGTCGAGAAAATTATGGAAACCCAAAGCAAGTACTTTGAAAAGATAAAAAAACAAAACAAACTGACAAAGTTTTAGCTAGACTAATCAAGCAAAAAGCAATGACTCAGAAAAGAGGAGACATTACTAGTGACCAGTGACCACACAGAAGAAAATGAATTATTAGTAAACAACTGTTTACTAACAACTTAGGTAATTTAGATGAAATGGAAATTTTTTTAGACTGAAACAAACTATGAAAACTGACTCAATAAGAATTAGAAAATATGAATAGACTTACAGTCATTTTAAACCTTCTCACAAAGGAAAAGTTCAAACCCAGATGGCTGCACTGAGGAATTCCACCAAACATTTAAAGAATTAATGCTAAACCTTCACAAATTATTCCAAAAATAGAAGAGGTAGCATTTTCAACTCATCCTGTGAGTTCAGAATTACCACGAAATTACCAGACAGACATCACCAAAAAAAAGCAAAAATCCTCAATTAAATATTCACAAACTGAATCTAGCAACATATAAAAAAGAATTATACACCACAATCAAGTGGAATTCATCCCAGGAATGCAAGGTTGGTTTAACATTTGAAAATAAATGAATGCAATACAACTTACAGGCAGTCCCTGGGTTATGAACAAGATCCACTTCTAACTGTGTCTTTAAAAATCTGTAGGTTAATCAGAACAGGTGCATACAGTTCTTATTTAACCTTACTTTAATGCAAGAGGCAGGAGCTCTAGAAGCACTGTAAAATAAGTATTGGACTTCTAACTGAAAAAGACTTTTCTCCATGGGAGAAAAATGAGGATTTCTACTCCAAGAAATGCACTGGACTGTAAGATCAGTTTGAAACATAAGGTCGGCAATTCAAACTCACCAGCCACTCCTCGGAAACTCTACACCGGGTCTTTATGAGTCGGATCCGACTTGGCAGCACTTAACAAGAATAACTCCCAAAAAGATTTACAGGCTCAGAAACTCTATGCAGGGTCTCCATGAGTTGTAATCCACTTGATGGCAGTGAGTTTGGTTTAGAGTTTTATTGCAAGAACAGGCTCAGAGCCTTTTTAATGACTAAAAGCTGCACCTACAGCACGTGAAGGTGATTGTGATGAAGCATTTGCTGTGAATTAGGATTGATTCAATTTTTGTAAAAACAGGACACCATACCTGTTCTCCTTGGTTCAGTCATGACTCAGGAAGCTCAAAGATAGTGGTGTCCCGCTCAGAGATGGTGGTCAACTTCACCTCTTTGAATGTGTGTTGCCCTAAAAGGGCTGTGACTCTTCTGAGTCTCCAATACCAGAGCTTGCACCTGTAAAATTTCCCCTTCTGATTACCATGATGTGGTTTGAAGCGTGGCATTAAAGGACAAGTAGGAATTGTCCATAGACCAGACATTCATAACCTGAAGACTGCTTGCATGAATAAGATGAAGGACAGAAAAATTATCATTTCAATAGATACAGAGAAAGCACTGGACAAAATCCAAAAGTGGGAGACAGAAAAAGCACTTCAGGCTGAGGGGGAAAAAAAAGGCACAAAGTAAAAGGATTTTGGGCACAGAATGTACAGGAAGTAAAGAAGATATTTTCAGAAAAGGGCTGGGTGGCAATCTATGGAGAACCTTGAGTGACAATTTAAGGAATCAAAAGAAAGTCATGAGGGAGAACAAACAAGATGGTGGATCAGGTGGAAGTGCAGTTAAGGAGCTCTGTCAGCAACAACACAGAATACCCAACCAAGCAGGCTCAGGGGCTGGTCCCAGAACTCTGGACCACAAATAAAGGAATATTTAGAAGGTTAGAAGGCTTACAGCTGGGGAAATTTGTGGCAGAAACAAGAAATCCATTGCTTTCTAGTCCGGGACGCTCAGCTGCTCCAGGAGCCACCATCTTGGGTGAGACCAACCGAGGGAAGGATTGGAGTGGCCACAAATGCCTGTCAGAACCACAAAGATAAAGGTGTTGACATTCTTTTCTTTTGGTATCTGTTCATTGGTCCCTTGCTGTCTGCGCACCTCCATTCTGGCGACTATAGAGGTGCCTGAGCTAGTGGACACCCCAGCCCCACCCTCAGAGGGTTCTACTACGCATGCGCACAGATCTCCTCTAAATTTAAAGAGACAATTTCCTATTAAAAACAAACGGCCACAGCCAGCCCCGAACTGTGTATAACTAGAAAAAAAGCCTGAACAGGGATTGTGGAGTGGGACAGGCAGACAAAAAAGGAAATAGGCAAAAAATTAAATCCTAAGTTACATCAAAATGACCAACAGTGGCATCTTGAAATTTCTCAAGGAAAAGAGTGAAAAGGGAAGCCCATTTCCTGATCACATCTACCTGGAGGCAATCAGAAAGCATAAAAAATACCAAAATACATACCTATCTAAGTATTAAGGCTACAGATAACCCCTGAATATGCCCAAAAAACAGAAATAGATTACCATATCTGAACATGTCCAGAAACG
>NW_006408546.1:17090510-17091893 GCF_000296735.1 Chrysochloris asiatica | reverse complement strand
ATTGTTGCTGCCACTATGTTAATACATCTTATTGAAGGTCTTCTTTTTCACAGAGCTACCTGTGGCACTGTGGGTTAATGTGCTGGACTGCAAAGTCAGTCTGAATCGCAAGGCTAGTGGTTCAAATTTGTCAGCTGCTCCTCGGAAACCCCATTCCTAGTCACTATGGGTTGGAACTGACTCAAAGGCACTTAACAACTACCACCACCACTTTACCAAGCATAATGCCCTTCACCAAGGATTGGTTCCTTCTAACAAGGGTTCCAAAACATGAGAGACAAAGTCTGGTCATCTTCTCTTCTTAGAAGCATTCTGGCTGTACTTTTTCAAGACAGATTTTGTTCTTCTGGCAGTCCTTGGTACTTCCAGTATTCTTCACCAATGCCATAATTCAAATGCATCAATTGTTATTTATTCAAATGTATCTTCCTTATTCATTGCCCAGTTTTCACATGTATATGAAGCAATTGGAAGAGCATGGTGGATCCATAGGATAAGTACTGCACTTTGAACCACAAGGTCAGTGGTTCAAGTCCACCAGCCACTCTGAAGGAGAAAAATGATGTGTTCTGCTCCCACAAAGATTTACAAGCCTCAGAAACCCTATCCAGGGTTGCTGTGAGTCAGAAATGACTCGAGGGCACTTAACACCAACAACAAATGGGGCAACTGAAAATGCTATGGTGTGAGTTAATCTCACTTTAATTCTAATGTGACATCTTTGCTCTTTCACATTTTAAAGAGGTCTTTTGCAGCAAATTTGCCTAATGCAATTTGTCATTTGAAGTATTTAGCTGCTTCCATGAGCATTGATCCAAGTAAGATGAAGTCTGAAAATTTCAATCTTTTCTCCATTTATCCTGATGTTATTTCTTGGTCCGGTTGTGAGGTCTTTTGTTTTCTTTACATTGAGGTGAAATCCATACTGAAGGCTGTCATCTTTGATCTTCATCAGTAAGTATTTTATGTCCTCTTTGCTTCCAGCAAGCAAGTGTACCATCTGCATTTCACAGGTTGTTAATGAGTCTTCCTCCAATTCTGATGCTATTTTCTTCTTCATATAATCCAACTTCTAAATTATTTGCTGAGCATATAGACTGCATAAGTATGGTGAAAGGATACAACCCTGACTCATACCTTTCCTGATTTTAAACCTTTTGTATCAATTTGTTATCCAAATTATGGATAACATTGAGAAGAACAGGTATTCCAGAACCAAGAAGTGTTCTGGAATACCTGTTCTTCTCAATGTTATCCATAATTTGTCATGATCCACACAGTTGAATGCCTTTGTTTAATCAGTGCAGCACAAGTAAACATCTTTCTGGTATTCTCTGTTTTCAGTCAAGATCCATCTTGTGTTAACAATGAAATCCCTAGTTC
>NW_006408546.1:17064296-17089730 GCF_000296735.1 Chrysochloris asiatica | reverse complement strand
AATTGTTTTTGAGATGGTCTCTAAATTCAGGTGGATGGACTCAAGGTCATATTTTGGTTCACATGGACTTGTTTTAATTTTCTAAGCTTCAGTCTGTACTTGCATATGAGCAATTGACAGTCTGTTCCACAGCCATTGGCCTTTTCTTGACAGATGATACTGAGATACTCTGTCTCCTCTTCCCACAGATGCAGTCAATTTGATTCCTGCGTATTCCACCTGTTAAGGTTCACCTATGTAGTCAGTCGCCTTTCATGTTGAATAAAAGGTATTTGCAATGTCTGTTGTCTTGCAAAAGTCTATCATGGGATCGTCAGCATAATTTCTATCACCAATGCCATATTTTCCAATTACTGATTATTCCCATCTTTCCCATTCCAATCACCAGTAATATCAACGAATCTTGCATGCAGGTGTGATCAAATTCAGCCTGAAGAAGTTGGTCAAATTCTTCAATTTCATTATGACGGGCTTTAGTTGTTGGTGTGTAAATTTGAATAACAGTGGTATTAACTAGTCTTCCTTGTTTGTTGTTGTTAAGTGCCATCCAGTTGGTTCCGACTCATAGCAACCCCCTATAGGGTCTCCAAAGAGTGGCTGGTGGATTTGAACCACCACCCTTGTGGCTCAAACTGACTTTGCAGTCAAGTGCATTATCCTGCAGTGCCACACCAGGACTCTGGTCTTCTTGGTAAGCATATGAATATTATTCTATCAAAGATAGCATTGTACTTCAAGACAGATCTTGAAATGCTCTTTCTGACATTGAATGCAATGGCATTTCTCTTCTTCTTGGTGTCCACAGTATTGTTAAACCATATGATTGTCTAATTCAAAATGTTTCATACCTGTCCAGTTCATCTCACTCATGCCTAGACTCCTGGCATGGTGCTTCAGGATCAGCACTGGATTCAAGGTCGGTTAGAACTACAAGATTGGCAGTTCAAACTCCCAGCGGCTCCTTGGAAACCCTTGACAGGGTCGATAAACCTGGTGTGGTGCTGTAAGATCAGCACTGGACTGCAAACCATAAAGTCAGGGGTTCAAACCCACCAGCTGCTCCTCCTGACTTACAGTGACCCTGAATAGGAGCACTATAAGTCAGGACTGACTCAATAGCACTTAACAACAACATACAACTAAACAATAGCAATCATGTGAGCAGTTAATGATCTGTTCAACAGTTGACCCTTGGCCTTGTCTTGACTGATGATGTTGAGATACTCCATCTCCTCTTCCCACAGATGCAGTCAATTTGATACCTGTGTAGTCCATCTGGTAAGGTCTACCTGCATAGTTGCCTTTTATGTTGTGGATAAAGGCATTCACAGTGAAGAAGTTATTGGTCTTGCTGAGGTCAGATGGAACTTGGCTAAAAGCAGAGAATACAAGGATGTTTACTTTTGTTTTAGTGACTATGCAAAGGCATTTGACTGTGTGGACCATAAAAACTTATGGATAACATTGAGAAGAATGAGAATTCCAGAACACTTCATTGTGTACACAGACCAAAACGCAGCTGTTCTAACAGAACAATGGGATACTGAATAATTTAAAATCAGGAAAGGTATGCACTAGGGTTGTATCCTTTTACCATAATCGTTCAATATAGCTGCTGAGCAGATAATCTGAAAAGTTGGATTATATAAAGAAGAAAATGGCATAAGGATTGTAGGAAGACTCATTAACAACTGCGATATGCAGATGAAACAACTGTGCTTGCTGGAAGTGAAAATGACTTAAAATACTTAGGAAAATCAAAGACTATCTATAGTCTTCAATATGGATTACGCTTCAATGGAAAGAAAACAAAAATCCTCATAACTGAACTAATAAATAGCATCAATATAAATGGGAAAAAGATAGAAGTTGTCAAAGACTTCATTTTGCTTGAATCCACATTCCACACTCATGGAAACTGCAGTCAAGAAATCAAATGACGCATTGCATTAGGCAAATCTGCTGTAAAGATCTCTTTAAAATGTTGAAGAGCAAAGATGGCACTTTAATGCCTGAAGTGTGCGTGACCCAAGACATGGTATTTTCATATGCATGTGAAAGGTGGACAACGAATAAGGAAGACCATAGAAGAATTGATGCATTTGAATTATGGTCTTGGAGAAGAATATTGAAAGTACCATGGACTGCCATAAGAACACACAAATCTGTCTTAGATGTATAACCAGAATGCTCCTTAGAAATCAGGATGGAGACTTCATCTCTCATCCTTTGAACATGTTATTAGGAGGGACCAGTCCCTGGAGAAGGGCAGCATGCTAAATTGGAGGGTTTGTGGAAAAGAGGAAGAACCCCAAGGAGACGGAGTGACACACACAGTGACAGCAGCAGTAGGCTCAAATGTAACAACAATTGTGAGGGTGGTGCATGACTGGGCAGGGTTTCATTCTGTTGTGCACAGGGTTACTCTGCATTGAAACCAACTCCAAGGTACCTAACAACAACAAAGGAGTTGAAATCAATTCTATGGCAGTGGGTTTGGTTTGGATTTTGGAGTATGACTCCAAGTTACAGAGTAAGAATCACCAAATTTTTCTAGAGAATAACTTGCAATCTAATGTACTCCTAGCATAGAGCCTTTAAGAAAAATAAAGTAAAATTACAAATCAAATTCAGGTACAAAGTGAATATTTAAACAGAATGAGAAAAGATGTCACCACAAATAACAACATGTCCATGGCTACCCCAAGCCATTTAATACAAGAAATGATGAAATTGAGTGGAAGTTGGAGTAGAAAGAAGGAGCAATCTTTTCCTTTCTTTCTTTCTTTTTTTTTTTTTTTAACCAAGGGCCATAGTTTTTATTGTGAAATGAGTGATAGTTTACATGGGAGAATTTCAGCTTTACACTCATCCTATCGTATTTCGTTTCATTGCAATGATTACAATCTCCTCCATGCATCATCATTCAACGGTATTTGCTTCTATTCCCTCTGTATTGTTGTTTTTTGGACGTACACCAAAGCACTCAGGTGTACATAATCAATCATTCAAATAAGCAAAGGACATACCCTGCAAGCCTGCCCCCGACCATCAGCACACAGCCCCTCTCCCTCCACGAGTCTAGAGTCCCCAGCCGCTAGAAGGAGCAATCTTAACCAATTCCAGTTTGCATGTTTGACTTGAATAAATTGCGAAAACAAAAACATATGAGCATGTGAACATAATGATTAGTCTTTGGAAGAATCCATAATGAATCTGCCCACAAGGCAGCTTGTGGGGGCTCATGAGATCTAGTTGTTAGCTTTTCTTCCCAGTTTCATGTTCAGTGTGGTGCGATGTTGCTAGCTTGACATTGGCAATGGCAGAAGTAGTTACACCACAACAACCAGAACTGCCCATCTCATCAAGTTTGACTCATAACAACCTTATATAGAGTTTCTCAGTCTGTCAATTTTTAAGAGAACATACAGCCTCATCTTTCTCACACAGAGCAGCTGGTGGTTTTTGAACTGCTGACCTTGTGGCTAGCAGCCCAGTGCCTAACTCACATCACAAAAATTAGCATATACTACAAATTCAGGCAGGTTGTTAAACATTTGCTAGCACACCGCTGCATCCCTCTACTCGTGGCCAATGTGTAGTGCCAGTCTGATCCTTGGTACAAAGCCACTGTTATTGGCTACTAGTAGTGGGCTATTCAGAGGTCTAAGACATTAGATCTAGCACCACACTAGTAGAGAACGTTGTATGGCAGCCATCTTCAGAAACTTCCGTGTGTGCACTGATCACTCCCCCACTGCACCCCGTTCACTCTCCTCTCACCTCTTTCTGCCCCTGGCCCACCACAAGAAACCCAAACAGCCTGTCAGCATCTCTGTGTAGGTAAGATAAGCACCTTTGAGATGAGGACAGCAGGTGAGCCTGGGGTCTTTCTCTAGGCCTAGTGGGACCCAGGAGACAGGGTCATAGGTGAGGGAAGCCACTGCCTGGGAGATGGCTGGCCCTACAGCATTCCAGGATAGAGACCCTAAAGACAAAGATGTGCCCTGACCCACCCATTGTCCCAGTGTCTAGTGTGACTCATGACTCCTGGCTCAGCTGACACTTCCAGGCTTCAGCACTATGAAGACAGTGAGGGCCTAAGTCTCCTCCCTAGTGTTCATGCTCCCTCCTATTTATCTTAAATCTGCCCGCCTCCAGCTGGAAGGGGCCTGTCACTTCAGTATGATGGGCTGGAGAAAGTTACCTTTCTCTGCTCTCTGTGTTCTCCGGACTTTACTGGTTTTGACTTTATCTTCTTTCTCCCACCCTGCTCCAGAGCAAGGGTTCCTCAGATTTTAGTGGGCTCCTATGCAGCCAATCTCCTCCACCTCTTCTCTGGGCCCCTGGGCCCATTTTACAGATAGAGAAACTGAGGCTCAGAAATCAGGAGTTAAACCCAGGACTGTCAAACTGTCTATGTACTTTTCACTCCACTATGTTGCCATTTGAATAGGTGTAGAGTTTAGGGATTGTACTTTGGATCAAAAGATGTAGGTTTGAATCCTGACTCTTACTAGCCAGACCAAGGTAAGTTGCCATAGCCTCTCTGAGGTTCAGGTTCCTTCTATGAAATGGGAACAGTAAAAGTACCCACCTTGTAGATGATGCGGGGTGGGACTGGGGAAATTAAGGAAGATAGGAAATATAAAAAACGAGGTGCCTAGCACATAGGAGCCATAAACAATGGTCAGTACTATTATTGTTAAGACTGGACTTATGAATGAATGACAGTCCTTGCCCAAAATTAGCCATCAAAGCAGGAACAAGGCTTTGAAGGCTCACTCACGGGGGGTGGTATCACCTGATGTCTAGGCACATATACTTTGAGGTCACAGCACCTAGATTCAAAATCCCAGCTCAGTCATTTATAAGTTAGGAATCTTGAGATAATTACTTAACCCTGTGCTTCAGTTTCTTCATCTGTAAAATGGGGACAATAATAATACCTTATGTGTGTGTGTGTACATACAGAGAAAAAAATGTTTTTGTTAAAAATGATTCAATGAATTGATATTCATAAAGCATTGAGATGAGTACCTGGTGTAATTCAAGTGCTACTGAGTGTCCGCTATTGCTGCTCTCCAGAACTGGTCTGTAACTGTCAGCTCACCGTACGGTACTGGCCCAGGACTGAGGGGCTCACTCCAGGAGTTTTTGTCCTGGCCATGTCCCCTGTAAAGAAGGTCTCCCACAGCTGCCAGACCTCTGTCATCCAACCCTCAAGCCCCACCACTCACCCTGCTCAGATTTCCAATTATTTGTCCTGTTTTGAATTCAAGTGGGATATTAGCAGTGAGTCTGGCTTATTAATGGCGGTGTCTTTAGTGTTACCGACTTTGTCACTCACTCCAACAAGCTCTGTTTCCTTTAATTAAGCCCCATGCTAAGTGCAGAGCAGGTGATAGGAGTCTGGCATGGTCTTTGTTCTGGGATTTCCGTGCTTTCTCATGGGCTGGGGGATGGAGAGACAGTGCACTCCTGCCTTTGAAGTCTGGCATCCATCGCCACAATCACAGAAGTGGGAGAGTGTGGAGAGCCTGGCTCTCCCAGCAGTTCTACCTGTAAAGCTGGGGGTATGGATGAGAGTCTCTGCCATCCCTCCCAGCACTGGGACACTCAGAATTCACTGAGGACTGGAAGGTATCAGCCCTGCAGAGTAGAGGCTCCATCCTAATGCAGATTCATTGACAAGGTGATAGAAGCTGCAGATTCTTTAAAGGCAGCCCGTTATCGAAAAAATAAACCAAATTTGGCATTACCCAGCTAAGGTCCTAGTGTGGCACTGTGGGTTAATGTGCCAGACTGCAAAGCTATTTGAACTGCAAGGTTGGTGATTCAAGCTCACCAGCTGCTCCTTGGAAACCCTATCCAGGGTTGCTATGGGTCAGAACCGACTTGATGGCACTTAACAACAACAACAACAGCTAAGGTTTGAGTTCTGGCTCTGCTGTGCTTGCTTTAGCAGATTACTTTAGCCTATTGAGCCTCAACTGCCTCCTCTGTAAAATGGGGTGCTGGTATCTACTTCTCTGAAGATAACAGTATGTGTGTGCCATATTAAATTATTTTACTACTTCACATTATACTGCTCATTAAACTTGTTGAAGGCCAGTTCTTATTCACACCCTGTAATCCCTGCTTGATGGTCAGCATCTTTGTACGCTTCCTAATTGCTGAGACAATTACTTCTACTCTTTCTGATGGGTATTCTGTACCTGGTTATACTTCCATTACTGCATGCATCCCACTCTATAGACTCATGGTTAACGTGTCTATATTTCTATCGATTTCCACTCCGCTAACCTTGCTGTCAAGTACATTATCCTGTAGCACCACACCAGGACTCCATGTTTCCAACTACGGACTGCTATTTATTCTGTCTTTGCCAGCTGCCTAGAAAGACACACAGGCTCCTTAAGTAGTAGGCATTGGTGAGTGAACCTGCCACGGTCAGCTTAATTTTTTTTATATGAAGTCATCACCACAGTTGTCAAGCAGATCCTCTATCCACGATAAGCCTGCCTTGCACTAGGTTCAGTGCTACAAGCCTTTCTAAGCACTGTCAGTAGGTGAGAAGCATGACTGGTCATTTACCTTTTAAGAAATGAGGACACAAGGGTTGAAGGTAAAGCCCCTGGAACAGTGCCTGCCTTATGGAAATGCCTGACGAATGCCATAATCCTAAGTATTGTTGTTGATGCCATGAAGACTGTGCATAAGAGCACCATGAAGATGACTGGCTCATGTGGACAAGAATCTGTACCCTGTGAGTCATAGAGTTAGGAAGCCCCACTGCCACTATAGCTGGCCCCAAATACCCATGCTTGCCCCAGCCCATTACTGTGCTGCTCTGGTTTATGGCAAAGCTGGGGGCGCTGTTGTGGTGTGGACAGGAAGAAGGATAGTGTGACGACCTGCAGCAGGTGCTGAATAGCAGCTCCTAGGCCTCTTTCCTAATGTCTGAGACAAGGGATCTCAAGGTTCTTTACCCTAGCAGTCCTAATACTCACCAGTTGGCCTCCCCTGAGCCCTCATCTCATCTCCCCATGAAGTCCCGCACACCATCCTCGTAAGCTCAGATGTGGTGCCTGTTTAAGGGCTCCCCAAGCCACACACTTGGAACATCATACTGTAGCACAGGACCCCAGTGCTTTCTCTCAGTTAGTTGGCGCTTCTCTTATCTTCTTGGCAGGATTGTGTCTCCTCAGGTCTGTTCTGATTCTTCTCTATGTCCCCAGCACCCACAGAGGAGCCAACACAGAGCAAACATCCAGGAAAACTCTGGCAAGTTAATTTCAGTCATAGATGCCCAAATCATGCCCAGAAACAGCTGAATGATTTTGATGACTGTAGAATTGATGCTTTTGAGTTATGGTGTTGGAGGAGAATATTGAAAGTGCCATAGGCTGCCAAAAGAACCAACAGATCTGTGTTGGAAGAGTGCTCCCTGGAGGTCAGGATGGCCAAACTTCATCTCTCATACTTCGGACATATTGTCAGGAGGGATCAGGTGTTGAAGAAGGATATCATGTTTGGTAAGGTGGAGGGTCAGATAAAGAGAGGAAGACCCCCAACGAGATGGATTGGCTAAGTGGCAGCATCGATGGACTCAAGTGTTGCAACAATAGTGAGGTTGGCCCAGGATTGGGCAGTGTTTTGTTCTGCTGTGCATAAGGTCACTGAGTCAGTACCGACTCGATGGCATCTAACAACAACATATATCACAATCAATATTCATGGAAACAACAGTCACAAAATCAAATGACACATTACAATGGGAAAATTTGCTGCAAAAAACCTCTTCAAAGTGTTAAAGATCAAAATTGCCCCTTTGAGGACTAAGATGTGCCTGATTCATAGTATTTTCAATCACCTCATATGTATGTGAAAGCTGTACAATGAATAAGGTGGACTGTAAAAGAACTGATGCATTTGAATTATGGCATTAGTGAAAATGTTGAAAGTACCATGGACTGCAAAATGAACAAACAAATCTGCGTTGTAAGACGTACAACCAAAACGCTCCTTGGAAGCAAGGATGGCAAGATCTTATCTCATATCCTTTAAACATTTCAAGACAGACCAATTCTTGGAGAAGGAACATCAGGCTTGGTAAAGCAAAGAGGCAGTGAAAAAGAGGAAGACCCCCAGAGAGATGGATTGACGCAGTGACTACAACAAAGGGCTAAAACAGCAAAGACTGAGCAGTGCTTCATTCTGTTGTAGGAGCTCTAGGAGTCACTATGAGTAGGAGCTGACCCGACATCAACTGACAACACGTATCATGAGGAATTCGCGGCTCAGTGGCAGAATCCACCTTCTGTGCAGGAGACCTGTATTCAATTCCCAGCCAGTGCATCTCATGCATAGCCTTCACTTGTCTGTCAGTGGAGGCTTGTGTGTTGCTAGGATGTTGGTCAGGTTTAGTAGAGCATCCAAACTCGATGGAATAACAAGAAAGACCTGGCAATCTACTTCCAAATAATCAGCCATTGAAAGCCTTGTGGTTCACCACAGTCTCATCCACAATTGATCACAGGAAAGGCACAGGATCAGGCAGGTTTCACTCTGTTATGAATGAGTACCCATCAGTTTGTGGCCAGTCTGAAGGCAATTAACAACAACAGCTTTTATTCTGGGCAGCAGTCCTATGCTTGAGTAAGTCATGATGATTGGTCTCAGTATAAAAGCTAAAACACAACTCAAGTCAGATGAAACACATGAATACTCTTTAAAAGAGGGGAAGGCACTGGATTAAAGCCATTCAAGAACCACACTGATTGCTTTTGGGGGCTTGGCACAGCACTGGCATCGCTCTACAGTCCTCAGCTCCATTTCCAATGCATTGGCTTCGCTTTCAGACGAGCTCCCCCTATAAAATGACCAGATGGCCACCAGGAACTGTGTGCTTTTATTCTATAAATGTAGCAATTTCAGAATAAAGAACGTGCCTTACTCATGATCGCTCCAGCAATGGCCTCAAAGAGATCTATCATTGGCCTGGCAAAGGCCATGTGTCCGTCCTTGAACCAATCACCATGCTCAGGGAAGGGATGCTCTGATTGGCCAGGCCTGGGTTATGTACCCACCCCTGGAGGTAGAGGGCTGGGAGGAGTATGGTCAGTTCTTCCCAGACCATATGGGCTGAGGTTAGGGGGAGGCAGTTTTCCCAAAGGACACAAGGGTTTTCTTTCCAGAAGAAGAATGAACACTGGCCAGGCAAAAGCAATTAATGCTCAGCACAGCCCCTCCATTAAATAAGTCAAGAAAAGTAATAACAAGACCAGACGACAGGGGAATATCTAAAAGCCATAAGGAGACAACACACCAAACAAAAATAACCCAAGAGAGCGAATGTGTAATTAAGAGCTGAGCTCTATGTCATGGAAACTGATCTATGTGCCACAGACTCTCGAGACTATTAGAAATGAAAAGGGAAGACAGACTGGAGCCCTCGAGAAGGCTTCCTAGAGGTGGAGATGGGGTTTAAAAAGGATTGGCAAAAAAAAAAAAAAAGCAGTTGTTGTAGGGTGGATTTGGACTCATGGTGACCCCATGTGTGTCAGAGTAGAACTGTATTCCATGGTTGTGACCTTTTGGAAGCAGATCACCAGGTCTTTATTACGGGTGTTTCTGGGTAAGTTCCAACATCCAGTCTTTCAATTAGTATCCCTGCACTTACTTGTTTGTGCCATGCAGGGACTCCATAAAAGACTGCAGTCCCGCAAAATGGAGGGATGAATTTTCCTGGCTGCTCTGACCAGTCAGGGTCTGCATGGACATCAGGGAGAAAGTGCTGACCTTGGACATCATGCCAGGGCACAGAGCTGTCACCAGGATCCCTCTGTGGTGGTGGAGGGGGGGAGGGGGGGCAGAAAAGGAACGGGCAGGAGAGGGGGTGGTAGACAGGAGGGGGCCTTGCTCCTCCAAAGGCTCAGGCTCCACCCATAGTACCCGAGCCAGCAAGATCAAAATCTAATTTACTCATTAGGCGTGTTTCTTCTGTACAAATCAAATCATGGACTATTTTTCCACATCATAAATATTGTTTTAAACTCTTGCTCATGGGCAATTAGATTACAAGCATCGCCTGGCGAGCTATATGCCTGCGTGTTTGGCGGGCCTCTGGCTGCTTTGCAAGCGGTTTCTTTTAACAATGTTTCCCAATGATTTTTAAGGGTCTTTGAAATCCTCTTCCTAGTGATGCGTGAGGGCCCTTGTCTGTGGCCATTAATCTCTATAACAACCGAAGAGAGACTCAGTCTGGTCTGTGTTCTTTCCCAAACGGCTCAAGCTGAGCCTCACGTGCCATTATTTCTTCCTGTTCTTCACCAGTAAGCTCCACACCCTTGGCTGCCTTGGTTTTTGTTCTAATTAAACATGCTAGAAAATACAAAACTCTGACCACTGGACCAGTCCTCAGGAGACTTGCATTCCAGTGCCAAGATCTTCAAGTGGGCTAAGCAAGTTATTTCAGCTATCCTCCCTGGGCCTCAGTGTTGACATCTGTAGAATGGGGTTAATTCTTGATTTGCTAGAGTGTCTCTTGCTTCTCCTTGGTTGGTCTTTCAGGATCACTGTAATCTTCCACTGGTCTCCAGAATGACTTTCTTTTCTTACTACTTTTCCAAAAATTTCCTACCATTTTCAGATAGGCCCTTACTCCCATACATACCTCTGCTTCCCTGTCCTTGCTCACTTTAGGCCCTCTCTGGAATGATTGGAAGGTTGGTGGTTCCAGCTCACCAGCCACTGCTTGGAAACCCTATACAAGGTCATTATGAGTCAGAATAGACTCGATGGCACTTAATAACAACAATTGGAGTGATCGCTCTCTCCCTTGACCCTCATGACCAATCCTGGCCTCATCTGGCTGAGCAACAGTGCTGCATCCTTCAGAAAGTGCTTATGGCTGACCTTGGCCCTCACTTGCCTGTTGTATCTCTCGACTTCCACCCTCGTGGGTGGAATTTGACACCTGATAACAATAATAATAACCATAGCCACTTTTACTGAGCACCTACTATGTGTTGGTCACTGTGGTAGAGACTTCCATCAGTTCCCCCAATGGTTCTGTAATGTAAGCATTATTTTTCCCATTTTACAGATGAGAAAACTGAGGCTCATAGAGGTCTCAAAGACACACAAATTGTAATGACTGAGACAGAATGTGAGCTTTTCTTTCCTGGGAAGAATGATCTTTTATTGAGTTCCCACTGTGTCAGGCAGGGATTTAGTGCTTCATTTAATCCCACAATAGCCCTTCATGAAGTAGGCAGCGCTATCCCTGCTTTATAGAAGAGAAAACAAAGTCTCAGAGGAGTGGCATATTGCATCCACAGCTAACATCTGGAGTCAGACTCAAAGTCAGATCTGCTGTCTCCATATAGACAGTCTCTTTCTACCGTTCACCTGACCCTATACAGACCCAGAGGTATGGTAGCCTCGTTCCCAAGTTAGAGGACAGCCCCCAGGGACTTCCCAGGGACTGAGCTATGACCACAAAGGAGAAAGTTTAGACCCTCAGAGGGGTCCTGATGCCATATGTCTTTTCATTGCTTCCTTCCTTCCACAAATGTCTACAGAGCAGTGCTCATGCAAGGGGCACCTGGCTCTATTTCCCTCCATGAACCACCTGTCTCCTGGCCAAGAGCTTTGTGGGGCAGAGCTCCCAAGCTTGCTGGTTCTCCTGGAGAGGATTCCTGAGCATCAGCAGCAGATACACTTGTCCTGGAAAGCCAGGGTCATGAATGTCCAGAGGGCAAGGCTGGGGAAGGAACCTTGACTAGGGCTCCCTGGCCCCTGCATTGAATGGAGGGATACAGCCCAGGGTTCCCACAGCGATATCTGTCCCTAGGGAATGATGTCTGCCTAGCCCTGAAAGGGAGGATGGGGACTCTGAGGTGTTGTGGGGGAGTGTGGTGGCTCATACAATAAGCATTTGAGTTGGTAGTTTGAGTCCACCAGCCACTTCGCAGTAGAAAGATGAGGCTTTCTGCTCCCACAAAGATGTACAGCCTCAGAAACCCTATATGGGGTTGCTATGAATTAGAATGGACTAGATGGCACACCACCACCACCACCAGAGTGTTGTGAGAGCAATCAAGAAACACGCATAGGCATCCCAACAGTGTTTGGGTCTCCAAGGCCCTCCAACAGAGCTGCCTCCCCTGCTACTGCCATGAAATGCACATAAATGCCTCCCGGCACAGGCAGCCCTGTCCTAAGGGGTCTTTGGCTGCCTGTTTATGCCTCCTTGCAGTTGTTTTTACTAAGCTGAGTCAACCTGCATCAAGCCGTGCTGTAAGAGACATTCATACAATGTCTCTTGTTGCTGTTGAGAGATGTTGTTGTTCGTTCCAGCACCAGGAGCACTTGAACTTCTTCTAACCTTGTTGTAATACTATGAGTATCATAAACCCTATATTGGTCATTAATAACCTGTGAGATGCAGATGATAAAACCTTGCTTGCTGAAAGTGAAGAGGACTGAAAATACTTACTGATGAACATCATAGACCACAGTCTTTGTTATGGATTGCACCTCAATGAAAAGAAAACAAAAATCCTCACTACTGGACCAATAAACAACATCCATATAAATGGAGAAAAGATTGAAGCTGTCAAAAACTTCATTTTGCTGGAATCAACCATCAACACTCATGGAAGTAGCAGTCAAGAAATCAAATGATGTATTACATTAGGCAAATCTGCTGCACAAGACCTTTTTAAAGTGTTGAAGAGCAAAGATGTCAGCTGAAAGACTAAGGTGTGCCTGACCCAAGCCATGGTGTTGTCAATAACCTCATATGCATGTGAAAGCTGGACAGTGAATAAGGAAGACTATAGAAGAGTTGATGCTTTTGAGTTATGGTGTTGGAGGAGAATATTGCAAGTGCCATGGTCTTCCAGAAGAACCAACAGATCTGTGTTGGAAGACGTGTAGCCAGAGTGCTCCTTTGAGGCCCGGATGGCCAAACTTCCTCTTTCATACTTTGGACCTATTGTCAGGTCAGGAGGGACCAGTCACTGAAGAGGGATATAAGGTTTGGTAAAGTGGAGGGTCAGAAAAAAAGAGAAAGACCCCCAGGGAGATGGATTGGCACAGTGACAGCATCAATGGGCTCAAACGTAGCAATGATTGTGAGGTTGGCCCAGGACGGGGCAGTGTTTCGTTATGTTGTGCATAGAGTTGTTATGAGTTAGTACCAACTCGATGACACCTAATAACAACAACAACATATTGATCATGGACTTTGGTAATCTAAAGGTCAATAGTTCAATCTACCTGCCATGCTGAGAAAGGCGATACAGGGTCACTATGAGTCAGAACCGACTCGATGATACTGAACAACAACAACATTTGATCACATGTTATGTAACAGTCCACTCCTTATCCTACAGTGCCACACCAAATTCAATGCCACTGAGTTGGTTCTGACTCATAGCAGCCCTGGACCCAACCAAGACTCTTTATATGATCATACAAAGGTAACCAGAAAACTATTGCTACTAGGGTTCCTGTTCATACATGCATGAGTTTATTCCAAACAAAATGTGTTTTAAAATGTCTCTGCCATTAGTGGATACCTGGAAACAAGTTTTCTCAGTAATACACTAGTCTTAGTCTTGTTATGTTGATGCTAAGTGCCATTGAGTTGGTTCCAACTCACAGAGACCCTGTATAGGGTTTCTGAGGAGCAGCTGGTGGGTTTGAACTACTGGCCTTGCTGTTCAAGCTGACCCTGTGGTCCAGTGCTTATCCTACAGAATCACACCAGAACTCCTTAGTCTCATTAGGAGATCTGTGGGTTCAGTTAAATTCAAGGCAGAGATTTCAGTTCAGAGATTATGATGACTGTTTTGGGAGATTCCCAAGGGGCCAACTGGATAGACTTTCTCGAAGGTCACAGGATGATCATCGGGGTTTAATATAAAGAAGTTTTAAGAAAATTGAAAACTACATTGGTGAGAAAAAGGCCAGGAAAGTCGTGTCAAGGAATATTTTTCCATCATGACAAAGCACCTGTTCGTTCTTCAAGGATAGCAAGGGCTGTACTGTAAGAATTTCACTGGGAGACCCTCACCTTCCACCATAAAGATCTGATCTTGTTCCTTCAAGGATAGCAAGGGCTGTACTGTAAGAATTTCACTGGGAGACCCTCACCTTCCACCATAAAGACCTGATCTTGTTCCTTCAAGGATAGCAAGGGCTGTACTATAAGAATTTCACTAGGAACCCTAACCTTCCATCATAAAGACCTGATCTTGTTCCTTCAAGCTTATTTTGTTCCCCAAACTCAAAGAACATTTAAAAGGAACTTGATGTGGATCCCTAGAGGATGCCAAAACTGCTGTCTTGTCTTGGTGTAAATCAAAGAAATGGAATTCGAAAAATGGAAACCTCACCATCAGAAATGCATAGACCTAATTAGAGGATATATTGAGAAACAATAGATTAACATTTGGATGTTTTTGTTTAATAAACGTTTCTATGATTTTGTAGCAATACTTTCTGACTTACCCTCATATTTCCCTCTTTGCCTTGGCTGCTAGGAAACTTAGAGTCAATATTCATCTTATCTCTGACAACTACATAGGACCTTACATTATATACTCTGGAGCACTGTTCTGATCTGTATAGCCTTATTTTCTTTTCCTATGTTGATTTACTGTTAACCCCAATTTCCTCAGTACTTTTATTAAATATTTTAATTGGAATACGTTTCTGTAAACACAAAATCGAGCACTTCCCTGCTGTGTGGCTTGAGAAAAGTTGATTAGCCTTTCAGAGCCTCAGCTTCCTGGATGTTAAGTAAGTAGAGGGACATATGAGGGGGCTTCTAGAAGTTCATGGAAAAATTCCATTATCCTTTAATTCCATTTTCCACTAATTTTTTTAAACCTCCTCATATATATTTCATAGCACTGCTGTAAGAGTTAAATAAGATAATGCAGACCAAACACTTGGCACAATGACTGAAATATAGCTACTGATCACAATTGTTAGTTATTATTCATGTATTGATTTTATTTCAAGCCACTGGTTTTAGAGAATTGTCCTTTAAAGTTCTCTTTGTTCACAGGTGAAGGTCAGAAGATAAGAATGGCTAGAATCTAAGTTGAGGCTGAGCCTGCACTTTAAATCACTCCATTGCATAGCATCCTCATTTTAGCCATATTGTCCTTCAGATGTAGGCCCAAATGCCCAGGCTTGAGGCTGGACAGTGTTCTCCAAGATCTGAAACCTGAGGCTTGATTGCTGGGCAATCTGTGGGTGCATGTGATCCTAACAGGAAATCATCTAAGGAGGGGAGCGGGGTCTACAGAGGGGGCAGGTGTGTCCTAGCTCTCCTGCCTCCATTGTTCCCCAAGTAGAATCAGAAAACAACAGAGCCGGGTGGCTGCTTTGTTATTGTCACAGAGTTGGTTTCAACTTATAGCAACCTCATATTACAGAGTAGAACTTTTTCCCCTAGGGTTTCCTAGGCTGCGATCTATATCGGAGCAGATATCTAGGTTTTTAGAGAGCATCTAATCCAGACACCTTATTTTGCCCATGAAAAGATTTGGGGCCCAACAAGAGAAGGAATTGGCCTAAGTTAAGCAGCAATAGTGCCTGCTCCTTGGCCCAGCAGGGTCATTTCCTCTGAACTCCAGGCCCATCTCTAACTGCCCACCTGATCTTCCATGGATGTGTGATGAACACTTCCCAAACAAAAATCTACTCTAAAACCTACATCTGCCAGTTTTTCTCCCTCAGGTTAATGTCAACACCACTTTTCCAATTCTCTCTCTTCTGTGCTCTACCCCAACCCCTACATCTGGTCCATCAGCAAATCCTATTGTTCAGATTTTCACCACCTGTCATCTCCTGACCTAGGCCACCATCGTCTCTCATATGGATGACTCCCCCAATAGACTCCTGTTTGCCCAGGCTCCTAAATCTATTCTCAACACTGGGCCAAAAGAAACGCATGTCCAAGTGCCTCTACTGGCTTCTTATTTCACTCAAGGTAAAAGCAAAGTCCTGGCTGGGACCCACAGACCCTCCATGGCCCCAACCTCTCCCCATCAGTGTCCATCTATCTCTCTGACTTGATCTCCTCCCGCGCTCTCCCTTCCTCACTCCACTCCATTCACGCCTGCCATTCTTGATGTCCCACCTCAGGACCTTTACACTGGCTCTTCCTGCTTCTGGGCATTCTTCCCCAGGCATCCACATGCTTCTTTCCCTGCTTCCTCTTTATTTCATAATTACCATCTCAACAAGGCCTTCCCTGATCACTTCAACTCAACGCACAGTAGACATTTCACATCATCTTTTATTGTTGTATTTTTTTCTCCTTAGTACTTATCACTATCTAGCACGTTAGTATATTTTACGAGGGTGAGTATAAAAAAAGTATCTGTAATCCGGTTATATTAAAACTCCCATCCATGTCTATGGCTGATGACAACATTAAGCATGCACGTGAAATGAGTATGTTGAATAGAAAAGAGACAATGGAGGATGTGGCTGATCATCTGCAAACCAGCCATGGCTCTGCCTAAGAAATTATCCACAACAGACTTGGGTTTCCAAAAGTTTGTGTGAGATGGGTACCAAAACTACTCACAGAAAAGCATAAATAGAAGCGTTTGGACACCTACAAACAAAATTTGGACCAATACTTGAAGGAAGGTAAAAGTTTCTTAAAAAAAAAAAAAACAACCGTTACTAGTGATGAGGCATGAATTCATCACTGAAAGTACATGGCAAAGTATGGAATGGGAACATCCTCAATCGCCGACCAAGGAAAAGTTCAAAAGTCAACCATCAGCTGGAAAACTGATGCTTACAGGTTTCTGAAATTCTCAAAGGCCAATACTGGAACACTATCAGGAAAAAGGTTCAACAATCAACAGTACTGTTTACAGTGAGATGCTCACTGAAGAGCTGAAGTCTAAACTTCAGATTAAACACAAAGGGTTGCTATACGAGGGCCCTGTTGTCTTGCAAGACAATGCACATCCACATAATTCTACCCACACTGTTGACGCTGAAAAACTTCATTTTGAGCTGATAAAGCATCCTCCCTATAGTCCTGATGTTGCTCCATCGGACTTTCACCTGTTCGGTCCCCTAAAAGCAGCCCTTTGAGGAGGAAGATGAACCTCTGATGAAGAAGTAAAGACAGTGGTGCATTCGTGGCTTGCAGTTCAATCTAAAACATGTTTTAATAAGGGAGTACAAAAAAGCTTGTTGACAGATGGACAAAGTATCCGGTGCTGCTTCCCCATTCCCCCTGCAAAACTAGGAAATTATCTCAATAAGAACAAAGATGTTTTTGTCTCTTTAAATAAAACAAACTGTACCCCAGAACCTAGATCCCAGGGCTAAATGGATGTAAGTCACTGGGGATGGTTGAAGGTAGAGAAGATGCATTGGGCCATCTCTAACAATTTCATAGTCCCCAAAAGGAACTCTGCCCTAGAAAGGAGCTGGGACTTTGGAAGCGTTGCCAAGCTTTCCTGCCCCTACCTCCCAGCTACTCCGTGTGTCTGGAGAGCTGCTCTATTAGATTATTAGTTTGGTCACAGGAAGGGCAGAGAGTTCATGGGAAAGTAGCTCATAAAGCAGCAAGGGAAATCAGGAAGGGTCCCTAACCCCTAGGGAGGGAGGCTGAAGGGAGAGTGTCCCTCAGGGGCAATTGGCAAGCCAAGCTTTGGGGCAATAAGCCAGCTACAACCATTTACTGGCACCAACCATGTGTTCATCTCCTTGTTGGTGTTATGGGGCCAACAAGAGAATAAATTACATGATCTATTTCTAGGAGTTGTACGAGAGGCAACAAGGCAACACCACATATGTCGGTGGATGATGCTTGGAGAACTCTGTTGTAGGGTATAGGCCAGGCATCTTGAGAAAGACTCTTCCCTCTCTTATGAGTTCTTGCCCCCTTAAATGCAGCCACAGAACTCCTGTTGCTGGACCTGCCCCATCTGCCCACACCTGTCCCCAGTTGAGTACAATGCTGGTCATTCTCAACTTAATGTGCATTTGTGAAATTTACTTATCATCAAAGGATTTGGCATCTAATAGATGGTGTAGTACTGCAGGATAATGTACTGGACTGCAAGGTCTGTGTGAACCAGTGGTCAGCAGTTCAAACTCACCAGCAGCAACTCAGAAACCATATACAGGGTTTCTATGAGTCAGAACTAACTCTATAGCAATTAACAACAGCAACATTCATCTTTAACTTCCCACTGAAATTTCTTATGTCCTAAGAAAGGAATTTAAGTCTTCAGCTGTGGTTGGGTCGCGAGGGGCAGGGAGTTGTGCTCAGAGTTTTCCCAGGGCCTTGAAATCCAATTCTCTGAGAGGTGATGTAGTAGTCCTGGAGGATTTCAAAGCAGAGATGATCACTGTAGTCTATACGGTGTGCATCCAAGGAGGGATTCTTGCCCCCAAACAGGCTATGTGAGACAACAGAGGACTTGGAGGTAGGGGAGTAGGGATCATGAACCCAGCTGGCTAACATGCCTGACCAATAGACTTTCATGATAGTCCATTGTGCTGACCTTGGACTAAGCTCTGGGTCCAATGATGCATCAGACACAATCCCTGTCTTTGCAGAGCCCACAGTTCAGCCATGGAGGCCGTTACAAGAAAGAGAGACTCAGGGAGACCCAGAGAAAGTACTCCTGGCTCAGTGTGCAGGATCAGAGATGGGTCCAGGACAGGAGAGCACAACATCCAGTCTGGGTCCTGAAGACATAATGACATAATGGCAGGTGAGAAGGCAGAGCATTCCAATATGGAGGATAGCATGTTCAGAAACCCATGATCACTTCAGGAACTGGAAATTCTTGTGGCTAGATTATTGAGATTGATGATATTGGTAGGTGCTAGATCCTGGGAGACTTGGGAGTCGCGCTGAGGATTTAGACTTTCTCCATGAGCCCATAGCTTTAAACAGGGTGTGATATGGTCAGAGGCATGATTTTAAATCTTTCATTCACTATTTTTTTTTTAGAGAATAGGTGGGGTAAAGTTGTGGGTAGAGACTAGAGGTCAGGCAGTCAGTTAGGGGTGTGTGGTGGTTATTGAGTAACCCAGAGGGTAAACCAAGATGGGCCAGATTTGCATAACACCAGAACCTGTTTTTGTTGTCAAATGCCCTTGAGTCAGTTTCAGCTGACAGTGACCCTGTATAGGGTTTCTGAGGCTTTAAATCTTCAGGGGAATGGAATGCCTCATCTTTCTCCTGTGAAGTGTCCGGTGGGCTCAAACCACAGACCTTGTATTTCTCAATGCAATGTTTATCATATGGAGCACCTGCACTCCAACACTTGCATAAAGGATTATAATATATGAAAATTTATCTTAATGATTTTGCTTATCATACTTCGTACTTTTTATGTGCAATTTAATATTCTCATGTTTAATACACATTGTTGTTATTGTCAAGTGCCATCAAGTCGGTTCTGATAGAAGAATTAATTTTACCCCAAATATTTATGAAATACCTAAGTCTTCCTTACTAATGTTCAGTGTAAATCTACCTTAAATAAAATTCATAAAGAAACATGAGTTGATTTTTTCCTTTTCAATTTTGTTGTTATTGAGAATACACATATAAAAACACCTATTTAACCATGGAGTCCTGGTGTGGCACTGTGGGCTAATGCATCAGACTGCAAAGTCATTAGAACTGCAAGGTCGGTGGTTCAAGCTCACCAGATGCTCCTTGGAAACCCTACACAGGATCGCTATGGGTCAGAATCTACTCAACGGCACTTAACAACAACATGTAGAAAAATTATGAGTGCTTCACAAATTTGCATATCATCTTTGTGTAGGGGCCATGCTAATCTCTGTCTTGTAACAATATGCCTAAGCAAGTACCATGGTTCTATTTTTTAACTAGGTTTTCTATTAAGGACTCAGTCATTTCATCCCCACTCAGGGAACATGAGCCACCTGCTACAGCAGGAGAAATCAAATGGGGGAAAAGTGAAGGTGGAGGATTGTAAAGGATGCACCTGAGTTTTGATTGTCTTGGACTATCCCTGTGTCTGTGGTGGGAAAGAAATGTGAGGGTGCTTTTATAAGTGTTGGGATAAGATGTGTATTGGACATCCAGATGGAAAGCATTGAGATTCTGGAGCTCAGAGGTCAGGTCTGGCTTGGAGAAGCAGATTTGGGAGTCGTCTGCAGATAGACAGTAACTGAAGCCACAGCTAGGATGAGAGTGAGTGTAGCAAGGAGAAGTGGGCTTAGGAGAGCTCTCTGAGGACTCTCCGCAGGAATAAGAAACCAGAAAGACCAACTCTGGGAGCTTGAAGAGGTTAGCTAGTCTTCTGTAGATGGGCTAATTTACTCACTTGGTGCATGGTCACAGCACCCTGTGAATCTGTGGTTGGAGAGGGTGAAGAAGAATATGAGTCTTGCATCACCACACAGGGAACATGGGTCACCAAAACTAGTTGACGTCAAGTAAATTCCAACTCATGGCACCCCATGTGTGTCATGATAGAGTTGTACTCCATGTACAATTGTACTAATTTTTGGAAAGCCTTTTTTTCTAGGTGCTTCTAGGTGGAGAACCTTCAAACTTTTGATTAGCTCTACATTGTTGTTGTTGTTAAGTGCTGTCGAGTCAGTTCCTGTATAGGGTTTCTGAGGAGCAGCTGGTGAATTTGAACTGCTGACCTTGTGGTCCAGCATATTATCCTGCAGCACCACATAGTTGAGCACATTAACCTTTTGCACCACCCAGAGACTCTCCCTCAGTCAGAGAGCACTTCAAATTCAAGATCCTGCAATCTTTCCATCTCCTGTCCTTCCTTTACAGACCATTTACTCCATTTATGCTAGAAGGAAGAATTGATTCTGGAGTCCTACTGGTCTCATCTATGAAATAGGAAAAATAAGAGCTAACTCTCAAGGTTATTGTGAAAATTAAGGATTATGTAATAGAGCACCTGGCACAAGGTAGAGGCTTTATATGCATTCATTCTCTGAACAAATACCCACTGAGTGTCTTCTGTTTCTAGACCCTGGGCCAGGGCTGGGAGTACAAAGATGAATATTGCAGGGCCTCTTCCCTCAAGGAGTCCACAGTCTAGAGAAGGAGACCACCGGTACAAGACAGTGGCTGCCCAGGGAGATTAGTGCCTAGATAACCTGTAGAGTGAAGGTGAAGGGGCCCTGATTTCTACTCTGGCTCTCTTCCCACCTGTTGTATGGCCACAAGCACTACCTTAGTTTCTCTGACCTCCAGGCTCATATGTATAACGGAGATCATTATACCTACCCTGGTTCTGCTTACGGTGAGGAGAGTCACAGGTAGAAGAGATAGTTAAAGGATCCAAAATTCAGGATATTTATTTCCACAGCTGCTGGGAACTTTGAGGAGAAACTGAAACGGAGGCAAGAAGGTAACAGAAACAAGGGGAGGAAAGCTAAAAAGCTAGCGAGTGAGCCACAACGTTGCCCTCTTGTCTCCCACGGCCTCCACCCGGTTCTATCAACATGTAGGGGAGCTGCTGAGGACTTCCCAAACCAAAAGGGAAAACAAGTGCATTCTTCAGATTAACCAAGGCAAACAAGACCCAGGAGAGTCTCCCGTTCCCATGCACCCTGCCAGGGCTGTCCCCAGAAGCAGGGATGAGACAGCACAGCAGTGAAAGGAGGCCAGGTGTCCTGGTGAGGCTGCACATGTGAAAAGGCAGCCTTAGGTCCAGTTCTGGTTCCAGACACCACCTTGGAGCTTCTGTTCTGTGTTTCCCTTGGGCCAGGGCTCACCACACAGCTGGGCTCCCTCAGCCTCCAAACACCTGCCACTTAAGAGACACAAGGACAGGTAAACAGGAGCCACGGCACTTGAGGAGTTCCTGTTAGTGTCATGTGAGGTCGGAAGTACCAACAGTGTGGCCTGTTCTGAGGTGACTTCACATACCCCTAAGGCTCACAGGGTCCAGGCCTCCAGTCCGGAGAAGACGCCTCGAGCCCAGACAACACAGTGATTATTCGTGGTGATGGATAGTCAAGAGGCCACTGCTGCCCTTCAAGTCTGGCCACGTTGGGCCTCTTAGAACTCTGCCAGTGACGTCCTAGCCATCCTGCCCAGAATGGTGGAGAGAGCCGAAGTTGGGAGGTGTAACCTGGCTCCTCTCATCTCTCCAGGCTCCATCTGTGCCCTGACTCTCAGAACTGTCATACTTCTTCCCTGCACAAAAGGGTTGATTAAAGGTTTCTTCACATTCCCCTCTGAAATACTTTCTGAGGAAACAGCAGGTCCTACTTCCAAGGACAGAGGATCACAGGTTAGACTTTCAGACTTCAGGTGAGTCAACAGCCCAGGTCCCAAACTACACTAACAAAAGCATACTTCCTCTGCCTACAGGAGAGATCTTCCTCCAAGCACTGTCTATGCTGGAAGAAAAGGCCAGAAGACAATGAGGATGGGAATCAGTGAGGCCAAGAAACAAGGCAACAATAACCATAAAAGTAGGGTTGTTGCTGTGGGCCATCAAGTTAGTTCTAACTCATAGTGACTATGCACAGGGTTCCCAAGGCTATAAATCTTTATGAGAGCAGAAACCCTCATCTTTCTTCTGCAGAGCAGCTGGTGAATTTGAACCTCTGATCATGTGGTTAGCAGTCCAATGCATTACTCACTACGCCACCAGTACTCCAGAAACGTAGGGTAGCAGAATAATAGAAAAACTAAGGTTGCATAGCTCTACCTCAGACAGAATAGGCAGGCCCTAATTTAGTTTTTCAAGGAGCTATGGTAGCATGTTGTTGTTAAGTGACGTCGAGTCGGTTCCGACCCATAGTGACCCTGTATAGGGTTTTCTAGGAGCGGATGGTGAGCTTGAACCATCAACCTTGCAGTTCAAATAGCTTTGCATTCTGGCGCATTAACCCACAGGGCCACACCAGGACTCTTGGTTACAAATTGGGCTGTAAACCACAAGGTCAGCTGTTCGAAACTACCAGCTGTTCCACGGGAGAAAGATGAGGCTTTCTGCTCCTGTAAAGATTTACAGCCTCGGAAACCCTGTACAGGGTCACTGTGAGTTGGAACCATCTCCATAGCACATAACAACAACAATTTAGTTTTTCAGTTCTGGACTTAACTCCTCACTGGGGATTTTTAAAAAGTCTGTAGTAGGAAAATTAATGAGAGAGAAGTTGGTTGGAGTCAATTGAAAATGAGTTTCATTTTGAAATGTTTACTTCTATGGAAATACTCAAGGGTGAGGAGAAAAAGAGAAGAAGGAGAATGAATAGAAAAAGGAAGAGAAGAAGGGGAAGTGGGTGGGAGAGCAGAAAGAAGAAGAAGAGAAGAGGGAGAGATCTTGAGACAGGGAGCTTTTGTTCCATAGGTGGAGGCATCCATGCCTGCTGGTGCATAAAGCCCTGAAAGTGCCAGGACTCCATATGGGGGCGCTATGGGCTTCCATACTGCCAGCTCTGAGTCCTGGGTCCTTGCCACAGAGAAGGTCTTTGGGACCAAGCTTGGTGGGGAGGGATTGGATACAGTTAATATAGCAGGTAGTGTTGCTGCCTTTGAATATATCTTATGGGACTGCACAGTGGAGTCTGGGCAACACCATGGGGACCCAGACAAGAGGTCTTGCACTTATGAGTTTCTGGAATGCCGGGACTTAGAGTCCTGTTCCACACAAGAGAGAGGAGGGGCCCTCAATCCATGAAAAGTGACCCTTCTTAGTCCTCAAGTTTTGTAGAGCAATTCACAGCTATTCGTTACTGGTTGCTATTCTATGTAATTATATCCACTTGATATTTAATAAAAAATTATTTAACATAATAAAATACTTCTTTATATCTCAGAATAGGCCCCAGGAGTTGCATCACAAGGGCATGTAGAAAATATGTGTCTGGCTGTCCCTTCCATAAAGCCTTAAAAAATACATTCACAACAACAAATACTGAAGTAACACACATAAAAGAGCAGTGGGAAACCAGAAACAGTTGTAGTGGTAAGCGGAAATGATGACTAATTCTTGAAAAGCAAAATTGAACTTGGGCTGAGAGCAGTAGTACTAGTCAATGGCACTCAACTGGCACTCAAATGTAAAACATTGCACAACTCAGGGGTGTTCCAAGCTCAAGGGATAGTTGGGACAGAGAGCAGAAACAGGTGACCATGGGGATGATTGTTTGGGGTACAATGTCCAGGATATACTATCTGGGGCAACCAGGGGAGTGGATCCCTTTCCCCCTTCCCTTGTGCCAAGAAGCAAGTGGTACAAGCATCAGCCTCGAAGCTCAAGCCAAGAACTTAGACATAAGCTTGAGATGAGTCCTGATATTCCTGCCTGTAGGGCATACCAATTCATACATCTCTTCTCCTCCATTCTCATCATGATTTCTTCTCTCCAAAAACAAATGACTGGGAGCTCTGGTTCTGCAGTGGGATAAGCATTGGACTACTTACTAACCATACGGTCAGTGGTTCAAACCCACCAGTTGCTCGTGATGAGGCTGTCCCTCCCCATAAAGATTTACAATCTTGGAAACTCTACATAGGATCTCTATGAGTCGAAATTGACTTGATGGCAGTAGGTTTGGTTTGGATGGTTTATAAGCAGGCTGATGGTATATAAAAACACAAATCACATTCCAGACTGATACAAAGAGAATCTCAAAGACAAAAGCATCTCCCAAAGAATCACAAACATGTGAAATACAGGAAGCAAACTCAACAAATAGTAACAACATCTAAAAAAATAGAATTAAGAAGCAATCAGAAAACAATAGAAAATATACTGATGTCCTCAGAGGTATGAGAGGATACTACATCTATGAAATAAGAAAAAGCTACCATTAAAAAAAAAAAAAATGGTGATCAAAGATCTTGAAAATAAAAAATATGGTTGTAAAATTTTTTTAAACTCAATGATATGGGCTGAATTCTAGAAAGGGTAAAGGTGAGAAGTGATTTAGTATATAGTAATTAGTATATAAAGAATCTGATTTAGAAATCAGATTGTTCTGATTTCTTCAAAATTTAGACCTGTAACATAAAATAGTAAGAAATATGTGGATTTAGAAATTCCAGTATCTGTCCAATAGCAATTTCAGAAAACTTGAACAAAGGAAATTATCTTAAAGAATACATGGAAATATCTAGCTAAAGTTACTGATTTTTTTGGCTTTTCCTGTAACTTATTGGTAGTGTAAGCAGTTAAACATTTGGTAGAAAGCTGACAGATTGACAGTGTGAACCCACCCATCATTTCCACAGGAGAAAGTCCTGGCTATATGCTCCAGAAAAATCACAGACAAGAAAGCCCTATAGGGGAACACTGCTCTGTCACACAGCAACGACAAACATCCATGGTTACTATCGTTATACAGTCTATATAATAATAAATATACCATAGAATGCCAGAAGAAGGACAACTA
>NW_006408546.1:17032272-17055241 GCF_000296735.1 Chrysochloris asiatica | reverse complement strand
TGATGATCTTTATAGTTTTGGGATTTACATTTAGGTCTTTAATCCATATTGAGTTAGCTTTTGTATATAGTGTGAGGTAAAGGTCTTGTTTCATTCTTTTACAACTCAATTTCCAATTTTGTCACCACCATTGTTGAAGAGACTATCACTTCCCCAAGTTAAATAATGGGTTGTTGGCACCAAGTTGACAGACTGTATGCACATGCAACAACATGGATGGATCTGTGAACACTCGTACTCAGGGAAAAGAGGAAGAAACAGAATGAATTCTGATGCAAAATTCCATGTGTGCAAACTGAAAAACAGCAGAATCACCCTATACATTCTACAAACACTGAGACAAATGTCTAGGGATGGGGGTGAGTGAGAATTAATGAATTTAAAGAAGCAAAACAGAATAAATAAATAAGACAAGAAAGGAACTCTGAATAGACAACTATTGACAGCGTTCATGAACTGGGAAGTCTGATTCTCTCAGTCCTTTGCACCTGAGGTCTATAAGAAAATAAACAAGAAAGAAAAATACATAGAAAAAGAAAAGCATGATATCGTGCAAATATATATGGCGCTAACACTTTATAGGATATTATTGGGGAAAGAAGAGAATACAAATGAAGTTTAAGGATGCTGCTATTGCAGTTAAGTGCTGTCAATTCAGTTCTCTTTGAAAACCCGGTACAGGGTTTTCAAAGAGCGTCTGGTAGGTTTGAATCACTGGACCTTGTGGGTACCAGTCTGGTGCTTATCCTACAGTGCCACACCAGGACTCCAAGATTAAGGATAAGAGAGACAAAAATGATAAAATTTCACTAGAGAGAAATTATTTACAGACCAATGGTGAGAGCAGGCTGTGAATGGAGGAGAATGATAAACTCACCTCGACACCAGAAGTTATAAGAAAAGGAAGAAATAAAAGAAGGCAGTTGAAGACACAGAAGTCTTCCAGTTGAAAGGATCAAGTAATACTTTTATTATTGTTAAGTGCCATCAGTTGTTCTGGACTCATAACAATACTGTATAGTGTTTTCCAAGAAGCAACTGGTGGGTTTGAATTGCCAACCTTGTGACTGGCAGTTCAGGACTTATCCTACAGAACCACTCCAAGACACCAAGTACTACTAAGTAGTCTGAAAGTGAATATCAATGAACACAATTATAAATAATAAATGTTGTTGTTATTAGTGCAGTCGAGTCGATTCTGACTCATAGTGACTCTGAATAGGGTTTCTAAAGAGCAAATGGTGAGTTTAAACTGCTGACCTTGTGGTTCAAACTGACTTTGCAGTCTAGTGCGTTAACCCACAGCACCACACCAGGACAATCAATAATTCATACCTCACATTCCTAAGAAATATCATAACATCAAATAACTCATTTTATAAGTACCCAGGGAGGAAAAACATCAATCATATTGTCAGGTGACTTCTATGAGTAACATTAAAAGTAAGACAAGAATAGAGAAATAGCTTTAATATTTTGAGAGAAGAAAAAACTCAAACTCATAGTTCTATACCTAGCCAAATGATCATTCAGATGCAAAAGCAGACTGGGGGCATTTTCAGGCATTAAACACTCAGAAATCTTATCATCTGCAAACTACCTCAAAATAATGACTTGAGGATGGACTCCAGATAACAGAAAAAATGAGTTCAAAGAAAAGATGTTACCAATTACATAAAGAGAGATGAATGGAATCACATCTTTAAATATTGACAATAAAAATACACAGGCGACCACAGGATGAAAAAAACATACACACAAAGAGCAGGAATGACAATAAGAAAATAATGTAAGAGAAAGCACAAATTAAGATGGTATGACTATGTTTAATATTTTCAGAAATTAAAATCTCTTCTTAATGAGTCTCAGATTAAGTTTTCAAAATACAAAGATGTCTAAAGGAATGGGAAAATCATACCTCCCCCCACATGCTCTGCCCAAGTAGGAATACTCAAAGACCAACAAATATTAGAAATTCTAACAAAAACAGAAAGCAATATTTTTCACTTATTACAATATTGTTAAGTAATGACAATAGCATGCACTAGTGAGGAAGAAGCGAGGAGGAACCCTCTCATATGTTGCTTAGGGGAGGGGTTGCTGTACAAACAGCAAGCCTAATGGAGAGCCATTGGCAGGATCTAGTAAGAGTGTAAATCTCCACATCCCACAATTCAGAGATTCCATTTACAGGTACACACCTGACAGAAACTCTTCCATATGCCATCAAGGATGTGGAATTTTACAGCCAGTCTATAGAAAAATCTAGCAATATGGAATCATATACAAGACTTGTACCTGGATGTATTTAATAGCATTGTTTGCAGTAGTGGGAAATAAAAATAAAAAATCTAACAATACATAGTCATATATAAGACTTGTACCAGGATGTATTTAATAGCACTAGTGAGTCGTGAAATAGAAAGTTACATAACTATGCATTAATGTGGTTGTTGCTGTTAAGTGCTGTCAAGTCAGTTCTGACCTATAACAACCCTGTGTAGGGTTTCCAAGGAGCAGCTGGTGGGTTTGAACTGCCGACCTTGTGTTTTGCAGTCCACTGCTGATCCTACAGCATCACAATATGTTGTATACATCATATGATGTATTACTGGTAGGCACTGGGGGTCAGCACTATGGCAAGTCACAAGGTCAATTATTCAAATCCATCAGCTACTCTTTGGAAACCCATAGAAGGTTGCTATGATTTGGAACCAACTTGATGGCACTTAACAACAATATACATCATATGATAGAGTTATATACATACACCAACCTACATACACCAACTCAATGTAAAGAAAACAAAAATCCTCACTACTAGACCAATAAATAGCATTCTTATCAATGGAGAAAAGATTGAAGTTGTCAAGGACTTCATTTGTCTTGGATCAACCACCAATACTCATAGAAGCAGTAATCAAGAATTCAAACAACGTATTGCATTAGGCAAATCTGCTGCCCAAGACTTTTTTAAAGTGTTGAAGAGCAAAGATGTCTACTTAAGGACTAAGATGAGCCTGACCCAAGCCATGGTATTCTCAATAACCTCATCTGCATGCAAAAGTTGAACAGTGAATAAGGAAGACTGTAGAAGAATTGATGCATTTGAGTTATGGTGTTGGAGGAGAATATTGAAAGTGCCATGGGCTACCAAAAGAACAGACAGATCTGTGTTGGAAAAAGTGCAGCCAAAGTGCTCCTTGGAGGCCAGGATGGCCAAACTTTGTCTCTCATACTTCGGCTGTATTGTCAGGAGGGACCAGTCACTGGAAAAGGATATCATGTTTGATAAGGTGGAGAGTCAGAGATAAAGAGGAAGACCCCCAGCAAGATGGATTGGCAAAGTAGCAGCATCAGTGGACTCAAGCGTGGCAACAATTGTGAGTATAGCCTAGGACCGGGCAGTGTTTCATTCTATTGTTCATAGGGTCACTATGAGTTGGAACTGACTCAATGACACCTAACAACAACAACAACATACACCAGCAAGAACGGACTTTTTAAAAACACAATGTCGAGCTTAAAAAGAAAAATTCAGAATGATGCATCAAGTATGATAACATTTATGTAAATTTTAAAACCACTAAAAACTTAGTGTATAGTGTTTAGGAATGGCATGCATTTATGTCTATGCATAAGCATTAGACATACAGACTACTTGCCAAACTCAGGATGGTGGATGCTTCAGGAAAATCTGAGGAGACAAGGAGTGCTAATATAGACACCTTTAGGTCTGTCTGTGATGTTTTATTTCTTTAAAAAAAAAAAAATAGTGAGGGAGACTGAGAGGAAGAAAAAGGAAAAATGTTAGCAGTTACTAATTCTTTGTTTTCTGAAGACATGTGCTCACTAATCTTGGATTCTTCTGTTTTAAAAACTTTCGAAAAGAAAATATATGTGAGGCAAAAGATAAGAAAACAAAAGTTACAGTATTGATATCTGAAAGCATAGAATGCTTGACAAAGCATTAAAAGAGACAAAGAGAAATATTATGTATAGACAAAGGAACACCTAAAAAATCCTAAATCTTCACACAGCTAACATGTAACTGAAAACTATATAAAACAAAAAACATGGATGAACCTTGAAAACATTATGCTGAGTGAAGTCAGGCACAACAGACAAATATTGTATGATCCCACTTCCTGTTGTCATTATAGGAAAAGTTCTGGACTGCTAACTGCAAGGTTGATGGTTCAAACCCACCAGTCACTCCTCAGACACCCTATAGAGGGTTGCTATGAGACTGATGGGTTTGAACTGCTGACCTTGCCATTCAAACCAACCTTGCAGTCCAAAGCATTATCCTGCACTATGTTAATGTTGTTGTTATTAAGAGTCATTGAGTCAGTTCTGATTTATAGTGACTCTGTATAGGGTTTCAGAGGAGTGGTTGGTGAGTATGAACCACCGATCTTACAGTTCAAACTGACCTTGAAGTCCAGAGTTTATCCTACAGCACCACACCAGGACTCCATTTAGTCTATTTCAATGCATGGCAACCCCATTTAAATCAGAATTGAACTGAGATCCATTGGATTTTCAGTGGGTGGTTTTTTTTCATAAATGTCACCAGGCTTTTCTTCTGAGGTACCTCTGGGTGGACTTGAACCATTAAAATTTCAGTTAGAAGCCTAGTGTGTTAACTATTTGCACTACCTCTAAATGCCCTTGTTGTTGTTGTTATGTGCCATGGAGTCAGTTCCGACTCATAGAGACCCTGTACAGGGTTTCCATGGCTACAAATCTTTACAGGAACAGAAAGCCTCATCTTTCTCCCATGGAACAGATGGTAGTTTCGAACTGCTGACCTTGCGCTTCACAGCTTGATTCATAACCAAAATGCCCTTAGTGCCTGAAATATTCTCTCATTACTTATCAAATGATTAGAGAATCTCAAACATCCGACCATGTTCTTTGATTCTGAGGCAGAATATGTGACAGGAAGAATATGGCTGTATAATCTAAAAAGGACATTGATCAATTCCAAGAAATAAAGCAATTAGCCCCTTCTCTCATTTCTGTGAGCTTCACTTCCATATCCAAGTTTTCCAAAACAAACAAACACAAAAAAACATGAAGGTGGATGGCTTGGTGTCCAGTGCCTGGCATGGATCAGGCACAGACTTGTTAGGTGCCATCGGTTCCAACTCACGGTTACCCGATGCACAGCTCTCAGAACAAAGAGATGCCCAATCCTTTGCTATCCTCACAATTGCTGTTATACGTGAGTCCATTATCACTGTGTCAGTCCATCTCACTGGGTGTCTTCCTACTTTTTGCTGACCTTCCACTTCACCAACCATGGCGTCCTTCTCCAGGGACTGGTCCCTTTTGACACCATGACCAAAGTATGAGAGATGAAATCTGGCCATATTGGCTACTAGGGAGCATTCTGGTTGTACTTTTTTCCAACACAGATTTGTTCTTCTAGCAATCCATGGCACCTTCAATGTTCTCTTCCAACATTATAATTGAAATGCATCAATTCTTCCACAGTCTTACTTATTCATTGTCTAACTTTTACATTTATATGAGGATATTGAAAATACTATGGCTTGGGTCAATTGCACCTTCGTCCTCAAACTGATATCTTTGTTCTTGAACATTTTAAAGAGGTCTTATGCAGCAGACTTGCCTAATGCAATATGTCATTTGATTTCCTAACTGCTGCTTCCATGAATGTTAATTGTGGATCTAAGCAAAATGAAGTCTTTGACAATTTCAATCTTTTCTCCATTTATTATTATGTTATTTATTGATCCAGTGATGAGGATTTTTGTTTTCTGTACATTGAGGTACAATCCAAACTGAAGCCTATAGTCTTTGATCTTCATCAGTAAGTATTTTAAGTGCTCTTCACTTCCAGAAAACAAGGTTATATCTTCTGTATATTACAGGTTGTTAGTGAGTCTTCCTCCAATCCTGATGCCATGTTCTTCTTCAAATAATCCAGCTTCTCATATTATTTGTTTGGTATAGAGTTTGAATATGTGTGGTGAAAGGATACAGTTCTGGCACACACCTCTCCTGATTTTAATCCATTCAGTATAGCGTTGTTCTGTATGAATGACTGCCTCTTGGTCTAGGTACAGGTTCCTCATAAGCACAATTATATGTTCTAGAGTACCCATTCTCTGAAAAGCAGGTACCATAAATACTTACTGATGGAACAAGTCGAGGAAGAAACAAAACATGCATTCCAGAAGCAGAAGTTTCTGACACAGCCTGAGGTCTTGGCTCTAGCCTAGAATGTCTTTGGCTCTCAGAAAATCTGTGGCCTTTGACCCTCTCTGACTTGAATCCTGCCATCAGAGGCACTCACATCATTAGAAGAATCATGGGTCCAGGCTGATCTTTACTAGTCTAGTCTAGTCTAGTCTAGTCTAGTAAAGCTAGTTAGGTTCAGGTAGGACTGATTCAGGCCCTAAATCTTAGTACAGAGTTATCTTGGCCATTGAGGTCTCAGAAGAAAGCAATAGGTGAAACTGGAGTCATGGGGTCTTTAAGTGTTTCTCCATGGTCATGTGTTTTTTTTTAATATGAAATCACATGCTTTGATAAGTAACAGTCTCAGGAGGCAGTGGGGCAATGAACTCATCTTGCTCTCCAGCTGCTTTTTTAGAAGAACCTTGTATTTTTCTACTAGTAAAGTGATGTTATATACATTCAGCTAAGACATTTCTGTGCTGGTGGAGCTAACTGCCTTATCATAGACAAGATCCGTTTGTCTAATTTAAGGGCAGGTCAGTAAGTAGAGAATGGCTTAAATGGCAAAGCCATGGGAGAAACTGATTAAATTCATACACATGTGCTCCTTGGAATGAAACCAAATGATCGCTTGGATCCTAAAGTGAAGCGATATTGTTCCAATTTTTCCTTTATCAGACAAAAGAAAAGGTCTTTCCACATACCCTTTTGACATAGAGCTAATTTAAAGAAGATTTGGGAGTATGATGCAGGATCAGATGCCTTTGCAGAACTCCTTGCTGTTTTCATTTGAAATCTCTCATTTATGATCAAATTTCCAATTGGAAATTTAATGACTTTTTCTTTAAGGAAAGTTGGCAAGCTGTGTCAGTTTAAATACAAATCTCCCAAAGGTAAAAGATCAGACATCATTACAAAAATAGAAATGATTCCCATTGTCCTTTTGAGATGTTTCTCCTAGAAGACGTGAGGATGTTTCTGAACAGCAGATGCGTTTTAATAAAACAAAGCTAAAAAAATATGTGGAACTCTTGACATTGAGATTACTTCCTGAGTTGTGTCAAACAATGAGACTGCTGAGGGTAGCTGAGCCCATTCCATGTGTGGCAATTAACTCCTTGGAAAACGCCAGTAGAAGCGCTTCTCATTCATTCACCAGGTGGCAACCTGGTGAATCACTGTGACTATGCACCCTACCCCCATCCCAAACTAGGTATCCTCATCTGTCAAAGAAGGAGACTGACCTTAATAAACTTCAGGGTCTCTTTAAGCAGGATCATTCTCTGAGCATCTTTCAAATGGCTCATTAACATATAAAATGGGTTCTGAATTCTACTACTAGGAAACATTTTTTTCTTTAACTAGCAAAATATCAGATTGCTGAGTGATTTTTCAAATCAGACTTGGACCATCCAGTGCAATCAAGTAACCACCAGTTTTCCACCAGCAGCCCAAACTGACCTGAAATGAACTGTTTCTCTGTCTGAGATGTGCCCAATTCAAGCATATGATTTTGTTAAAGAACAGAGAGATATCCTTTGGGAATATAAATGTTCTAAGAATGACTTTCTATATGTGGAACAAAACTCAAAATTATTTTAAAAAGGGACCGGGCCTGTTGGTCAGAGGGAGATTGGAGGAACCTGAACCCATGGCCTTTGACCACCCTTCAAGTCTGGAGGGGAGCTCACACTCATGGCTGAATTTTCAGCAGAGCAGTGGATTATAGGGGGGACAACAGCACTAGTGGGATGTGCTTACCATGGGATGGTTGGTCATTGGGGTCAGGGAGTAGCATTTGCCTAAGGGCAGAGTTGACAATGGATGGGAAGGGGAGTGAAGTAAAAGTGGGAGGAAGCAGGGAGGCTGTTGTTGTATGGAGGGAACTGCAATCACTGGAATGAAGCCCGGTAAGTGAACTGTTGACTGTAGGTCTTATCTGTGGACCTTCACTTGGTTTACAGTAATAAGTTTAAAAGAGAAAAAAAAAAATTGGTAGTACACTTACCACCCTTCCAGACTGAGGGCAGGCTTAAGCAGCTTAACTTTCTGAAATCATCAATGACCTGGACCCATGTTTTCTTCACTTCTGAATGTCCACCTTCCAAACCAGGGCTTGGCAAAATGTACGTCGTTGTTGTTGTTAAGTGCCACCAAGTTGGTACACAAAATATATAGTTACTCTCTATTGGTTAAATGAGCTATCTTGAAATTGCCAATCTAGACACTTGTTAGCAAGGGTCAACTGAACATTTATACAGAGGAGACTAGGAGCAAAAACCTACTACTACAGGGATGAGATTAGATTTGTCTTGGAGCTATCTATGGTTGCTTAACAAGGACCTGGAACTTACCAGGATTGTGCCCCTAGATGAGAAGCCCTGGTGGCCCAGTGGGTTGAGCATATGACTGCTAACCACAAGATCCGTGGTTCAAATCCACCATCTGCTTTGCAAGAGAAAGATGAGGTTGGCTATTCCAGTGAAGATTTATAGTCTGGGAAACCCTAAGGAGCAATGCTACTCTGCCCTGCAGGGTCACTCTGAGTGGGAATTGCTTGATGGCAGTGGGTTTGGTTTTACGTGTGTGTTCCTGGATGGTACCATTTGTGTTCAGCTACTACCTGAAAGGTTGATGGTTTGAATCCACCCTGTGGCACTGAAGAACAAAGGCCTGGTAGTACATAACAATGAAAAACCTTTGGAATATCGTTCTACTCTGACACACTTGGGGTCACCATGAGTTAGAAACAACTCAACAGCAACAGGATTTCCAGTTTGGATAGGTTTACTGAAGATGACTAAGGAAGAAGGTGCTCATGGGAATGTAGGAAGTCTACTTCTCAGGTCACCCCTGGTGATACCCAGGATGATTGGTGCTATGATGTCTGGGAATTTCCTAACAGGGTGTCTCATTCAAAGGTATCTTGGGCTGATGGGGAAATGTTCAGGTGCATCCCTCATCTGTCTGCACAAGCCTAGACCATGCAATCAGGTCATATGAATAGCCTTCAGCAGAGCTTCCAGAGAAAGTCAGAGTAGGAAGAAAGGTCTTGTGATCTCCTTCCAAAAGTCAGCCAATGAAAACCCTATGGATCACAGCAGGCTGATCCCAATGCACATGCAGTCACCATGAGTCAGCAATAACACCATGTGGCTGTGTACTTGGGTATGTTTCCTACACAGGCTGCTCAGAATTTCCTAGGAGGCTGAAGTGATAGACAGAGCATGGGCGTGGAGACAGGATGGCGGGGTTTTTATCCCAGGGTCAGTGAATGACATTATAGGTCATTACCTATCATCTGTAAAAACAAAACAAAACAAAAAAAAACCCAGCCATCCCTCCTTCATAGGCACCTACCCAGACGTGCATAAATGGCCACAACTCGTACTATTCATTTATCTTTGTTGTCGGAGCCTATTTTACACTGGTCTCTCCAGGTTCTCAGGGCTGGTTCTACTCTCCCCACAAACACAAGGAACACATTTTCTTTGTCCTCCTGAAGCAGTCAAACAAGTTCATGTAGATGACCCCTGACCTCACCCCAGAGTAGAGTCAGGGGTAATCACCCTTACTCCGCAACCCGTCAGGAGGAGCTGGGGCACTGTGCACAGAAGCAAAGGCGATTCAGCGCCGATCGGAGGCATCTGGGCTCAATGTTTGGCTGGAATAGACAGGACCTTAAATCGGTTTTGCCACTCAGACACCAAGGATCCTTGAGTCCTGACAGACCTGGACTTTTCAGACTTGCTGCTGATGAATGGGGTTGGAGAGTCAGGTTAAATTTCCTGACCTACTTGTCCGAGTCTGACAGGGGCCATTTCTCATTCAAACCACAAGTCCCAGGGAGCCATTTCTGGTGTGTCTGTGCATGCACACATGTACCTGTGTGCACACGCAACATGAGCACACAATACACCCACACACAGGTATCACTAATGACGATCATCTAGGCCTAAACTAGTTCCAACCTGTTAACAAAAAAAGAGAAAAGCGTAGCAAAGATAACCCCAAATACCTTTGAACTTAGTGATTATTTGAAAATGGAAGTAGAAAAGTTGCTTTAAATATGGGGAATACCTCTGAAAAAGAAGAGCTAAAGAAATCTCAGTTTTCCAAAATCATCATAATTTCCTAATAAACTGATGAAACAATAGCAAGAAAAGCCATAACGTATGGCAAGACACTGAAATCTCAGGTGTAGGATATGTCTAGAACATATCCTCATAATATACTAATATCCGTCCTATAATGTTTTTAATTACCTTTATTAAATACAATAAGTGACATTAAAATTAATCACATAATCCCTTTCACTTGTGCTGCACTTTCACTTTGTGAACCATGTTCATTCTCATGGAGCATTTAACAAATCTCTTGCAGGCACTCCAAAATGTTAACTGATTGAACGAACATGAATGTAAAGCGGATCAACATTCATATGTACGATGTGAACTTGTAGGCCAGAATAATGTTACATCAGCCCCACAAAGCCACCCTGCTGAGTCTCACAACCTGGTCTATTCTATTAAAGCAATGTTTTTTGTTGTTGTTGCTTTGTTTCATTTTTCAGAAAAGTCAAGCCAGTTAATTTTAGTGAAAACATATCTTCTATACCTAGCCCGTGAGAAATATCAGTCCATGTAGGTTTCAACATCTGCTGGGAGGTAGATTAAAAACAAGATCCTAATTTCTGGTGTACTCTTATGTTGGAAAAATATCAGCTCTTGAGCATTATTAGCTATCTGTGAGTTGACAAGAATGCAGGGATTAAGTTTCTTTAAGGCAATTACACTTTTGATGACCCCTCTGCATATAAAACATGTTAGCTAATGGGGGTGCAGAGGGGCAGGCTTAAGTGTTTGATCAGGAAATCCTGCGTGAGCATATTGGATGGAAATTTGATTAGTAGCCTTAGTGAAGGGCGATCAGATCCTCCCAGTCTGCACAATCAGATCTGGCAGGACGTGCCTTCTTGCCTCTTTGAAGGAGGCGAACATTTGTACAGAATCAAGACAGTGCTGGATCCTTGAGTTTTTTTTTCTTTCTTTCTAGGTCCTTTTCTTTAAGTTATTGCAGACTAAAGCCTGAAAAAAAAAAAATACCTTTTATTTCAACAATATGTTTGCAGTTACCTTAATGTTGAAGAAGAAAAAAAAACCCCACCAGTCTTACTCTAAAAATGTGAGAGCAGAGGAGGCAGAAATAAAACACCCTCAGAGCTAGAAGGGACCTAAAAAAACATCACTGCAAGAATAATGGTCAAGGAAAATACTTGTACAGCATTTATCCCAGTTCAAGCATTGCTGCAAGGGCTTTTATGTAAAAGTCCTCTTGGCGATTGTTTACAGAGGAAATTCACAGTTTGATGAAGTCACTCACCCCAATTTCTGTAGTGAGGATTTGAACCTAGGCAGTTGGGCTCCCATTGGGTCTACTGACAGCTCCATGGTGGTCACTCCTTCCAAGTGCTTTAAGTTCCCGAGAGAAGACGTGACCCTCCCAAGTGATTCAGTTGCAACTAAAACTATGGTTTCCTTCATTACTTGTCCAGGACTTCACCCTCCACCAACAAGTCTGACTAAAGCAGTCTGTGATAGGGGTGGTTTCTCACAGCACTTTCAAATAACCCTCAGGAAAGGATGTGATTTCCATTTTACAGAGAAGACAAGCTGCGATCTTTGAGAGGTTAGGCTACCTGCTCATGGTCACACAGTAAAAACAGAAAAAGGATTTGATCCCAAGTCTGTCTGAGTCTAAAATCTGTTCTTTCTCGTTTCTTTTTGAGAAAAAAATAAGATTGAGAAGAGAAAAGGAAAGAATAAATCCAGTAATATTTTGGGGTCAATAGGAATTAAAGCAGTGAATTTACACTGAGCAAATTTGTTAGTACATTTGTTTGGCATGAGGAATAGGGTCTAATTTTCATATTAGGTGTACTTAGTTCATTTCAGCAGGTATTACCCATGTGTCGGGTCCCCAATCGGCATGGTGAGGCCGGATATTAGCAAGCAGCCATGGCCAGATCCAGCCTTTAAAAGATGCACGGTAAAAAAACAAAAAACTAGACAGAGTAACTCACACACACACGCACATACACACTATATATAGCTCACTCTTCTATTTTTTACATGGATTGTAAAGTCCCGAGGTCCCCCTTTCAGTGTGAATCATGAAGCAATGCTTACATTTACAAAGGAAATGAAACAAAACAATCCTGAAATCTCTCACTAGAAAAAGTGGTCGAGGTAGATTCTGGCATCAGACTGACCCCGAGTCCCAGAAAAGTCAATTCATTGTGATGGCCATAATGGATCGATTATTCTGGGAAATCTGCGACATGACTTCAGCCCTGCAGCCTGACAGGGGGACACACATCAAATGTTTCAGCCTTTTCTGAAGAAGTGACAGTACCAGCAACTCTCGGAAAGCATGACCGTGATATACAGGGAGACTGGCTCAAGCCCCTTCCTCCGCTGGGAAACTGGCTGCTGCTGTCATTTTGAATCATTGCATTTCTTCTAAGCTCAAAATCACAAACAAGTAGAATGTATTTAGGAAAAAGACACACAATAAAATACTAAAATAAAATAACAAAAAACCAACCTGAACTTTTTGTTGGTGGGCGGGACACATATATGTGCTAATTCTTATATCCATGTTCATAAAAATGAATTGAGTTCATTTTCTTGGGGCTTTCATGGTTTCATTTCCTTTCAAAATTTGTATCTGATATAAAAATAATTTGCAAAAGAGTAGAAGACAAAAAGCTCTCCCAGTAGTCCTACCACCCAGAAAGAACCACCATTAACGTTAATAGTACATGGTATTCCAGACATGTCCAGTCTAATACATAATTGTAATCATTGGATATAATCAAAATTGCTACCCTCGTCTTTGAAAACGCGTAGTAATTTGTTTGGTTTTTGTTTTGTTCTTCTAGTTATAAAACAAATAAAAGCCCTTACAAAAAGTTCAGGGTAAGTAAAAAGAATAGTATAAAGAAGAAAATAAAAATCTCCTATTAGCCTACCCTTCAACAAGAAGCCCTCTTAACAGAATCCCCAAGGACCTGGCCAGTTTCCCTCTCTGGCCCTTGGTCCCCTGTTCCAGAACTGGCTGTCCCATCTCTGTGTCCAGGGATAGGGGGCGAGGGTCTTTCTTACATTAATGCTCCAAGCACTTCAACTGGAGTCCAGACTGAGCCCCTCAACCCTGGGGCCACAGACCCACCCTAGAGTCGGTCATCTTCTTGGCTACTTTATGTCAAAATATTCCTATTTGTTTTTGCTTATTAGCTAATGTCCTTTGTCAGCCACCCCACACCATACCCCATTCTAAATATTATGGTCCTAATTATAGCAGAAGATTATCGAATGACCAAATGGGAGAGTAGACCCTAATCTTGCTCAGGAGGCCCAGCCTCTCTTACAAAACGGGTCTCCTTTTTTTTTTTTTTTTTAACACCATTCAATGATGTCACCCGTTTGCGGTTTCTCTGGGACTTTATTAAAATGTTTGTGACGGAGCCAATGTAAACCATCCTAAATCCAACACAGAGCTGAAAGGACTGATTTTAGGGAATGCGAAGATATGGATCATTGGGCCTGTCGAAGGCCCATCTTGAGCCAATTATTGGTGTCATCTTGAGCCAATTTAATCAATCCAAGAGGGATTGGGGGTGGAAGGGGGCGCGGGTGGGGTTGCAAGCATTGGTCAAACTTGCTGGCTCCAATGCATGTGTTGTAAAAGTAACAGGGCCTCAGTTTTCTGGGTTCCAGTGGTTGCTCTAACCTGTGCTTTTCATCTGGGGGTACCCTCTTGTGCCTGATTTCAATCCTGTTATTATCATTTGAGTTTGCTAAATGGTGGTGGTTCAGATATGAAAGAGGAAGCCCCAGAAAGTCTGAAAAGGCCACTTCTCATCTGGGAGACAATGCCAGCGGGGTAGAGCTCACAGACACCTCTGACACCCAAGCTTCTATCTCAAAGTCAAAGAGGGAACCCAGAGAAAATGACCCTTCTATGTTCCTTGCCAGGCAGGCTGGGCTGAGAAAGGGTCAGGAGCAATCTGAGTAGGGTACATGGAAAGGAGTCCAGGGACTAGCAAGGCATTGATCCTGGGTCTATTGTTGAGGTTTTCTTGTTTTTAATTGGATATCCAGCAACACCAATCACTGACTGGGTCACTTTTAAAAATGGGCTGGAAAGACCCAGAGTCATTGGCACTGAAAATATTTGGCAATGCCAAGAGCTGAAGTCACATCGGCTTTCATTTCTATATTCTGTGCCTCAAATGGGTGACAGACACAGGCAAGACACAGAAGAGCAAAACAGTCATGTTTTTCTTTACAAACCCATAGAAAAAAATGTCAATCTGTGTGGCACACAATTCTTAATCCAGTTTGTTTTTTCAGTATGTTTTCCCAAATTCCTAAAAAGGATGTCAGGGCATGGTACCCAGACCCAAGATGTTGAATTCACTGTCCATCCTGGGCTATTCTCCACATTCAAGGTTCAAAGGGATACTCCTCCACCTTTCTCTGGGACTGCCCTTCACATTTTTAACGATATAAAAAGGGTCTAGGCGGCCTAGTCTGTGTACTTCAAGTGTGTTTTGATGAATAACATCCATGAATGTTCTCAATCGCTTCTCCAGAGCCGGCTATTTGTCTTGGATATATTGCTTTGCAAGCCTGCGCGGTTTGGAATGGGTAACGATACGGTAAGCCTGTCACAGTGAGTCTGTGCAAGAGCTTGATGCCGACTGAGCGGAATGTAGGCCGATAACACGACTGCTTTAAATCCCTCAGAATTGAAGAGAGAGGCCCTCTTGAGTTTTGGAATGCATGCCTGCCTGCTGCCGGTTCACCAAGGAGGTATCCAAATCACAAGCCAAGAATGAAAGAATACAAGTCAGACAACAGCCTTGATGTTCCCAAATTGAATCACTCTGCAGAGTCCTGCCTCCCCATCACTGAATTATGTTCAGAAAGCAAAGGAGGTTGAATTCATGTCTTCCCACAGTGTACAATCTGAAAGTTGTCTTGATTAAACCCGACTTTATTTCAACTCATTTCCCAAGAGTTTGATTGCTAAACTTGTCATTTCGGTAAATCTCACTGATTTCTGGGACAATACAGGAGCTTTGTTGCTCTGAACATGTTCTAAACAAATCCAGAAAGAACTTGAGTCATATCAACCTCCCAGGAAATGGGTTGGAAACTCTGGGATGGGCTGGTTTGATCTCCAAGTCGACATCTCCACTTGGGAATGTGTTAGTCTGTTTAGGGGCCAGGCTAATCCTACCTTTCAATTACAGAAGGAAATGGATTTTAAATTTGTGCTCAAGGTAGGTCCTTTGAGTGTGAGGATCAAATGCTTTGGTGCTTTCAACAAGCAAACGCTACTGCCTGTTTCAAGGCAGAGGCCGGCTGGGACTGCAGGGTTTATAAACAATGCTCTGCTATTTATTGGAGCTGCCCACCCGAATCCAAGTCTTCCTCTCTTCAATAGCGGCCTATTTACCGCCATTTAAACCAGGGTTCTGCAGCCCAGCCGGGGTCTGCAATTTATTACTTACTGCAAAAGCTCAGACCCAGAGTTTAAATGTCCCTAGCTGAAAGTTTATACCAGTCAGGACAGAAAATTATTCTCTCTGCCTAGGTTGAAGCACATTACTTCTTTATTGAATTAATTATGATAAGGATCATAACTTTAAACGAGGGGTGAGGTGCTGGCTTTCCGCTGGGATTGCTTGGAGCAATTTTCATCCAAGCATTTTTGTAGAGTTATTGAGTCTGGCAGGTCTGAACTTTGGAGAGGAGTAACTTTCTCCAGAACTTAAAAGGGGTTGGACATTGATCCAGGCAAAGCTGTACCAGATTCCATGTCTTGAGACAGGGAAATTTGCACTGCATGCTGAACAAATAACTGCAGGACCGAATGAAAGACACTTGGGAACTCCTCATGTGGCCTCGATCGTGGCCTTGCCCTTCCCTGCTGGAGTTCGCCTGGGGAGGGCAAGGGACAGGCAGGGATGTAAAGATTCCCTCAGTAAAGCCATGTTCCTCTGACTCCTAGTCCCTAAGCCCAGCCTGGGTTGCCAGTTGTCCTGGAGACAGTGTTTTGCAAGCTGTGGGTCCCAATGCATGAAGACTGTGGGTCACAGCAATGAGAACTGACCAGGGAAGCAAATGGGTCTGGGTCCAGGTCCTGGTTCTGCTGTGCACTAGTGGTGTGACCTGCAGAGTGTCCCTTACCTTCTTTGTGTCTCATCCTGCATCAGTGAACTACTTTAAGGGGTGCGGGGGGGGGGGCACCTTTTATTGTTGTTAAGTACTCTTGAGTCAGTACGGACTCACAGCGATCTGCTTCTGAGGTTGTAGATTTTTATGAGATCAGAAAGTCTCATCTTTCTTCCGAGGAGCAGCTGGTGGGCTCGAACCACCAACAATGTGGTTCACAGTCCAGTACTAATCCTACAGAGCTACTACGCTCCTGGGTAGCACTTGTTGTTGTTGTTACGTGTCGTCGAATCAGTTTCGACTCATAGCAACCCTGTATAGGGTTTCTGAGGAGTTGCTGGTGAATTTGAACCACTCACCTTGCAATTCAAACAGATCTGGATGTCCAGTGTATTATCCTACAATGCCACACCAGGACTCTGGGGCTTAAGTAAAGATTATCCATTCATTACTGTTAACAAGGAAAACAATTTAAAAATTAAGCCAGACCAATATCCCTTCAAGCTAAAAAAATCTCCCCAGTTCCTACCCAGGTGACAAAGCACTATGGGTCCCCAAATCAGATGAGGACCTCCAAGCTGTCCACTGCATTGAACTCTAGACCCTCCTCCACATCCCCCACTTCCCAGGGGCAAGCTGCAATCCATTAGCACAAGAGGCAGTCAGAGCACCTTTGCTGTACTGCTCCCAAGTGCTACAGTCTCTTCATGGATGCGTCCCCAGAACGTCCCACTCAGCCTGGCTCTGCTGGATAATACCTCACCTGTCACTCAGATGAGAGTGAGCCTAGGATTTATCTCCAAACGAGGACACTGAAGAGTGAAAGGGGACACCCTGGGTTTGAGACCCAACTCCCCACCACAGAAATGTCAAAGAACATTTTTTAAATATGAACTACGCAGTGGTACTGTGGGGTAATGCAGTGGACTGCAAAGTCGGCTTGAACCCCAAGGTCAGCGGTTGAAGCTCACCAGATTCTCCTCGGAAGCCCTACACAGGGTCGCCATGAGTCAGAACCAACTAGATGTCACTTAACAACAACACACTAACTAAGAGCCCTGTGTGGTGCTGTAAGATAAGCAATAGACTGGTAATAGAAAGATCCGCCATTCAAATCCACCAGTCACTATGGGAAACCCTATACAGGGTCCCTATTAGTCAGAACCAACTCAAAGGCAAGCAATAATAATGTGAACTAGAGGATACCTGGTGACATTCAGTTACTAACCAAAAGGTTGGCAGTTCTAATCCACCAAAAATGGGTCCACAGAAGAAAAGACCTGGTGATCTGCATCCATAAAGATCAGAATTTAGAAAACCCTATGGGGCGGTCCTGGAGTCCTGGTGTGGGACTGTGGGCTAATGAGCTGGACTGCAAATTCAGTTTGAACCTCAATGTTGGTAATTCAAGCTCACTAGCCACTCCTTGGTTGGAACCGATTCAACTACACTTAACAACCACAACCACATAGGGCAGTTCTGGAGTCCTGAGGTAGCACTGTGGGATAAAGAACTGGACTGCAAGGTTAATTTGAACCACAAGGTCTGCCAGCAGTTCAAACTCACCAGCTGTTTCTTGGAAATGTTATACAGGGTCAGAACCAACTATGAGTTGGAAATAACTCAACAGCACTTAACAAAACAAAACAAAAAAATGGGGCTGTTCTACTTCATTATATGAGGTTGCTATGAGTCTAAATCAACTCAACAGTATACAACAACACTCTAAATGAGTCCACCTCCTCAATGAAATGTTTGCTGATGACTCCTGACATGGACCAGAAATCTGGCAGGCTCTGAACCCCTTACCCCCACATTCCCAGTGTCCAGCCATGCATCAATGGCTCAGTGTTTGCTATGTTCTTTTGCTATTCTCCACAGGTGAATGACTACAGAAAAGTGGCTGATAAAGTCATCTTTTGGGTCCCCTGAGAGAGTCATTGGATACCCAGACCACATCTGCCTTCAAGGTGCCCTTCCACAAGCCAGGGTGGTCCCAGCAATCCTACTAATAACCCTGGTAGCCACCACTTGATGGGCCCCCAATTCTGTGCTCAGGATCTTGTGTGCATTATCTCAGTTGATCCATCATTAACATTGACAAATGAGGACAAACGGTTCAGAGAAGTAGGCACAGTTTAGGATTTGAGTCCCAACATCCTGCAGATGACCCTTAGAAGCAAAGACTCACAGTCAGGTGTGGAGTGGGAATGGACTTTAGACTTCAATTCAAAACCTGCCTTCACTAATCCCTATTTAAAACTCTGACCATTCTCCCTTTTTGAATAATTTAGCTCCTAATGCAGGACAGCGGTTTGTTCTAGCATCAAAAGGGACAACGTATATGTAGGTTTCCAAAAAGTCTGTGCCCAAAGTACAGAACCTTAGAGAATCTGCTGCAATGGTCTTACTGGGTGAGGAGTATCCCACTGCATTCCCAGTGAGTGGCCACCCTACCTTTCATGGAACCTGCTGCTCACAGACTTTACTCTGGAGACCCTGTCCAGAGTGGCCTTGAGCCCAGTAACCTCAAAAGGTCAGCTCAGCTCCAAGAGAAAAGCTATAATCCCAGGAGCTCAAATATTTGGCCATGACAGAGGGAGCATCACTTTGAAGAGCTTTTCTCTCTGCTGCTTCAAAGGGTTTATATCAGTTCCCTAGGGCTACTGTAAACGTACCACAAACTGGCTTAAAACAAAAGGAGTTCAGGGTCTCATTGTTCTAAAGATGAGATGTCAGAAATCAGCAGGGATGTGCTATCCCTGGAGTCTAGGGAAGGATCCTTCCAGGTAGCCTCAGGATTTCCCTAACTTATGACAGCCTTACTCCAACCTATGCCTCCGTCTTCATATGGTCATCTATTTGAATCCCTCCTTTTCTTTTTATAAGAATATGTCATACTGTATTAGGACCTACTTGTCTCCAGTATGATCTCATGTTAACTTAACTGCTAATATCATCAAAGACCCTACTTCCCAACAAGATGACCTTCACAGATACCAGGGCTTCAATATATCTTTTTAAGGAGCACGATTCAACTCATAGCACAGATGTATACTTCTAAGGTCCCATCCCTTGCTGGTCCACTAATGTTGTCCAGAAGCTGGGCTTATCACACAATCACTGGTGAGTTAGTCAATCAAACAGTTGGTGGGATGGGTGAGCTGGGGTTCCATGATCCAATTGGCACACCTGTCAGATGTCCACGTGAGACCCTCTGAGAACAATGTCGCTAAGACAATAGCTCTTCCTTGTGCCTACCTGTCTCTCCACAAGACTGTTTTCACTTCACCCCGCTCCAGGGACCTCACATGAGCACATGGTTTGGTTTCTTGGAGTCCCCTCTAACGGCAATGTTTTACTGTTTTCATCTGTCAAGAAGAGGGTACTGCAGCTGACAGCAGAGCATGGGAACAGCAAGCAGGGGCCTGTGTCCCAGTGATTTGGCTGGCAGCCTGCCCAGCATCCCCCTCACTCCTTCAGTACTGAACTCCTATTCAGACTTTGACATCCCCATAAGAACATCTGCTCATGACTTTGTTGTAGACTAAATATTCTTTTAAAGCATACAAGTAAACAAATCATCCTCCTGACTAAAAATAAAAAGGCTGATACTCCAACAAATTTGAAAACTTAGAAGAGATGGATACATTTTTAGATAAACACGACCTACCTAAACTTACACCCAGTGAAGTAGAAAACCCGAACAGACCCATAACAAAAGAAGAAATTGATCAGGCCGCCAAAAGACACCCAACCAAAAAAAGTCCAGGCCCAGATGGCTTCACTGGTGAGTTCTACCAAACATTCATGGAAGAGCTGTCACCAATTCTACCCAAATTATTCCAGAAGATAGAGGAGGATGGAAAACTTCCTAATACATTTTATGAAGTGAGCATAACCCTCACACCAAAACCAGGGAAGGACATCACTAAGAAAGAAAATTATAGACCAATATCCCTCATGAACATAGTTGCAAAAATTCTCAACAAAATCCTAGCCAACAGAATCCAGCAACTCATCAAAAAAATAATGAATGCATCATGATCAAGTGGGATTTATATCAAGGATGCAAGGATGGTTCAACATTAGAAAAATGATCAATGTTATCCATCATATAAATAAGAAAAAAGAAAAGAACCACATGATCATATTGATTGATGCAGAAAAGGCATTTGACAAAATCCAACATCCATTCCTGATAAAAACACTCAACAAAATAGGAATTGAAGGGAAATTCCTCAGCATACTAAAGAGCATGCAAACAAAACCAACAGCCTACATTACTCTCAATGGAGAGAACGGAAAGCCTTCCGTATGCAAACAGGAACCAGACAAGGATGTCCTTTGTCAACACTCCTATTCAATATTGTGCTGGGAAGTCTTAGCAAGAGCTATACGGCAAGACAGGGAAATTACAGGCATCCAAATTGGCAAAGAAGAAGTAGAATTTCTATTTGCAGATGATATGATCCTATATGTAGAAAACTCCAAAGACTCAGTAAAAAAGCTACTAGGTTTCATTGGAAGATTCAGCAAAGTGGCAGGATATAAGATCAACATACAAAAATCAGTGGGATTCTTTTATACCAAAATGACAGCATTGAAAAGGACATTAGGAAAGCAATACCATTTACAACAGCCACTCAAAGGATGAAATATCTAGGAATTAATGTAACCAGAGAAACAAAGGACGTATACAAAGAAATCTACAAAACACTACTACAAGAAACCAAAAGAGGGACTTCCGGCACTTCCCTAACCGGGCACCACAGGTACGCGGGCTCGGGAGCAAGTAGGGTGCGGTATCACAAAAGGGGGGCCCCGCCTGGTAGACAGACAGCTTTGGGGCAAACATAAAACATTAGACTTCAAACTTTATGAACTTGTTTCTTTGAAGGATCAAACTATTGAGGAGATAAGAGCATTTTGAACTTCCACCCGCCTGCTCCCAGCTCCTACCCAGGGGACGGCCCCACCCACTGCAGAACTTAGCAGGGCTTGAGCAGACCCATTCAAAGGGTGGACGCTCTCAGAGAGCTAGCGGGGCCACAGGAACCAACATAGTCCATCCCAGGTGGGTCCTCATTGCCACTTAGGCATTACCGGCGAGTATTGTATATAGGGCAAATTGGGGGGCTCAAGGCACAGGAAGACAAAGAGAGGCATTTTAGACATCATCAAAAACAGACCCCATCTGCCTGCAAGCACCAAGCCCATCCCCTACTTCTTCGGCCTAGGCCAGCGCTCTGCCCAGCCTCCTAGGCTCAGGCCCGTCCATCAAAGCATCAGGGTTTGGGCCAACCCAAGCTGAGAGCCTTTGAGTAGCAGCTTAATACCAGTAACAAAGCACCCTTGCTGTGGTTTAATCCGCCAGAATGCAAAGCCTTTTGAATTGCAGGAACTGTGGATCTAGCTCAACAGCTGCTATTGGAAACCCTATACTGGGTCACTGTGGGTCATAATCCACTCTACAGCATTTCAACAAGTAGCAGAACTCAGAAGGGCCTGAAACATAGTAAAGACATTACAGACTTACTGAAGAAGCAGGGAGGGCAGGGCTTGCTGGCGGCTAGGGTGAAGGCATAGTGAAGGTCGCTGTCAGCAATAACTCAGAATTCCAGGCAAAAAAGAGGCAAGACAGAGCTCCAAAATTCAGACCCACAGAGATAGGAATAGTTTAAAGGCTTGAAGGCTTATAGCTTGTGGAATTTGGAGCGGAGGTGGGAAATCACTTACCTTTAAATACGCCGGCCAGGCTTGAGACCTGAGCCCACATCCTGGGCTAGACAAAGTGGCATGACTAAATAGGGGCCACAGAGACACCACAGAAACACTACGCAGAAACATTTGGGGGGTGGGGAAAAAAAAGGTGCACTGTGTGCTTTGCCGATTTTAAGTGGTTCCGATCTTATTTTTTTCTTTGGTGTTAGGAATAGGTGCGCTCATGGTTTGCCCACATACATCTGGGTAAATGGAGGTAGGGGCTTAACTGAGTGGCCAAGACCCACCCCCACCACTGGCGGTTTCCTCTGCCAGGAACTCACACACTCAGACCAAGCTGAGACGCGGATTTGGTCTGCCTTTCTTCACTGGTTTGAGAGGGAGCCCAGCGTAGTGCTGTGGGTTAAGACGCTGCACTGCAAATTCTTTTGAATGACAAGGCCGGTGGGAGAAGGCCAGTGGTTCAAGCTCACCAGCCACTCATCAGAAACCTTATACAGGAGACGCGGATGTGTGTCCTATTTGGTCGGCATACTTTCACTGGTTTGAGAGGCGTCTCATTGTAGTGCTGTGAATTAAGGTGCCACTGCAAAGTCTTTTGAACTGCAAGGTCGGTGGTTCAAGCTCACAAGCCGCTCCTCTGAAACCCAATACAGGAGACGTGGATGCGCGTTGTATTTGGTCTGCTTTTCTTTCACTGGTTTGAGAGGAGTCCAGCACAGCACTGTGGGCTGAGGTGACGCACTGCAAAGCCTTTTGAACTGCAGGGTCGGTGGTTCATGCCC
>NW_006408546.1:17017776-17024592 GCF_000296735.1 Chrysochloris asiatica | reverse complement strand
GCATAAACATCCAGCAAAGGAAGAATGGATGAACAAAATTTGACCTATACACACAATGGAATATGGTGCAACACTGAAAAATAATGGTGAATGTGGGACACTTCTCAAAATATAGATGAATCTGGAGGACATTAGTCAATCACAAACAGACAAATATTGAATGAGACCACTATTGTAAAAACTCAAGGTTTTCAGGCTAAAAGAAACATTCTTTGATGGTTACCATGAGTAGGAGGGAAAGGAAAGTAATTCACTGGCTATAAGATAGACACATATGAATTTGGTTCACGGATAGGGCAATATACAAGAATAGAGAGGTTGGCAGAAGCATGATGAAACAGGTGAAGACACAATGAGGTACGCATGGGCTAAAGGGAAAAGAGGTAAATAGTATTCTATACAAAGCCTTGTAACGATCGTGTTCTGCAGGTAGAAACATGGACTGATCCACAGGCAGAGTGGGCATGGGAGAAAGAGTGGGAGTATACCCACAAATCTATAAGACTTTGAAAGTATATTTGTACATGGGTATTTACATTTGTGGTAAGCACAACTATTAATTTGGTGAAACATTCAGCAGGCAAACTGATGAAAACTACAAACATCATAAGGTAATGAGTTTCTGGGCCTGGTCAGTAGCACCTGGGATTTTAATAGTTCATGAGCTGTCATCTAAGGTGCAACTATTGGTCTCCCCATGTGCAGAAAAAAGAAGAGAGATGAAAATTGAAGATGGTTGGAATAAATTAGTCCAGTGGACTAAACTGAACATGTGAACATCAGTCTCCATGACTCAGAGACCAGAAGAACCAGACGGTTCCCAGATACCACTACCAATTTCTCTAAAGGGATCATAGGTTGACATTAGAAGGTCCCGATAGAGTGGGAGAAAACATGGAACATAATTTAAAATTATTAGAAAAAAAAAAAGACCAGGCTTACTGATCAAAAAGACACTAGAGGGCAACTTAGACATTGGCTACCTAAAATGACGTCAGCTTGAGGACTTAGGTGCGCCTGACTCAAGCCATGGTATTTTCAATAACCTCATATGGATGCGAAAGCTGGACAGTGAATAAGGAAGATCGCAGAAGAATTGATGCCTTTGAATTGTGGTGTTAGAGGAGAATACTAAAACTGCTATGGACTGCCAAAAGAACCAAGAGATCTGTTTTGGAAGAAGTGCAGCCAGAGTGCTCCTTGGAGGCCAATATGGCTAAACTTTGTCTCTCATAGTTTAGACATATTGTCAGGAGGGAACAGTTGTTGGAGAAGGATGTCATGCTGGGTAAGATGGAGGGTCAGAGAAAAAGAGGAAGACCCCTAAAGAGATGGATCAGCCAGGTGGCATCAACAACCTAAAATGAGGGGGTGATAAAGGCATGAAGTGACTGGCTTTCAAGATTTCAAGAGGGAGTTTAGTTTAAGAGTGTGTGGAGGAAGAAAGAGTCCCCAATGAGTAGTTTTCATCTTGTCTAGATGGGTCTGGTTAAAAGAGATGGGTATAAGATTCTTATGATTCAATAGTGAGTAATTGTTATCATGACTAATTGTGATTGTCACAATTGTAGAGGTAGAAGTTTTGTAACAAAAAGGGGGTAGTTAATCTTACAGTCCAGAAACAAAGGACCCTAGGGCCATCAAGGAGAAGAGCACAAGTGGAATGTGGGACCTTATCCAGAGAAGCAGTGACACCAGAGATGGACATGGAGAGAGGGAGATGGAGAAAGGGAGCAGCTGAGAACTCTAGAATCATGGGAAGAGAGGGACTGAGAGCTGGTGGCCAGGAGGCAGACTTGTAGAATGTGCCCTTTGGTGGTGTAAATTATTATATATGCCTGAGTGTTAAAAAATAAAGAGCTAACGTGAATAGAGAGAAATACTGTTAATTGATGGTACATGGAGAGGATTATAATCATTGTAATGAAATAAGGTGTCTGTTTTGTTGAATGTTAAAACTGATCATCTGCCCTGTAAACTTTCCCTCAATTCACAATAATAACTTTAAAAACAAAAAAACAAAAAAAGAACCCAAGACTATGGACCCCGACCACCCTTCAGGTCTGAAAAGGAACTCACCCTTGTAGTATATTTTTAGTCAACCAGTAGATAGGTATATAGTGGGGGACAACAACACTAGTAAGGTAGGCTCACCATGGAATGGGCAACATTTTCCTAAGGACATCAAAAGGGCAACATTTTCCTAAGGACAAAGATGAGAATGAATGGGAAAGTGGATGAAATGGAAATATGAACCATAGGGAGGAAGTGGGATAACTGTTGTTGCATGGAGGGGATTGCAATCAATGAGATGAAACAAAGTGTGTGATTTGTAGAATGTAAAACTGATGTTCTTGTCTATAAACCTTCACTCAATTCACAATAAAAAGTTTAAAAAAATTAATAAATAAAAAGGCTGAATAAAATACATGAAATGAACCTTTTAAATGTTTAATTGACCTTAGTGGCAAATGAGCATCTCCAAACTACAGAGGTGATGAGGAGAGCAGACCTACAGTCTAGACAGCCATGGTGTACCAGGGCAATATTTGCTAACAAGACACTGGAGTCTTAAAGTTTATCAGCTACAGAAGAGACACCATTCCAACGCAGAACCCAGCGTAAGACTGGACACAGTAGATTCTTGGAGAGTGTTGGATGAATGAATAAATGAATGAGAGAATGGATGATAACCAGTATCAGAGAAGTTTCTTTCTGTCCAGGAATGAAGTGATAGCCCCCTGCTGGAGCACACAGAGCCAAGCACACTCTGGGGTATTGGCATACCTATAGCACCCACAGAGTCACATAGGTCTCTGACCATTCCCTAAGAATCATTTTGACCACACCTAGGGAACAAAAGAAACAAACATAATTAAGAGTTGAAGAACTGACAAAAAGCTCTGTGCTTTTCAGCATGTCTTGGGAATCTCTGGAGATACATGACCTGGAAAATGTTAAACTTAGCCAGGAAACAAATATGCCATGCAAGATGTATCTGCGGTTTCTCAGCCCTGTAACATGCCCACCCTGCCAGGTTTGAGGGCTACCACCCACACCTCACCAGGTGGGTCCAGAAGCAGGCAGATGGCTCTGCAGACGACCAGCCGTTACTCAAAGTATTCATAGCAGCACAGTTTCTAGATTACTATATTACCTGTTATATGGATGGACTTAAAGCAACAGATCCTGTCCCCAGCTCTAGGACCTGCTGGAGACCAGAGGCCGACTGGCATGACAGGATTTACCTGCCACAAGCCCGTATGAGCGCGTCCACCTGTCCATGCGCACACAAGCAGGCTGGGAGGTTGTAGAGCCAGGGACCAGGAACACAGGCTCTGAAGGTTGTCTCACTGGGTTCAAATCCTGTGTGATCTGGGACAAGACATTTAGCCACTCTGTACCTTCATTTCCTCATTTTCAATATGGGGAAAATATGCTTCTTATCCCATAGGTGTGGGAAGAAGATTAAATCGACGGAAAGAATACTTCCAGTTGCTGTTTAGTCGATTCCAACTCATGTCAACCCTACGTGTACCAGAGTATAACTAGTCCATAGGGTTTTCCAGGTTGTGACCTTTCAGAAGCACTTCATCAGACCTTACGTTTGAGCTGCCTTGGGATGGGTTTGAACCACCATACTTCTTGCTAGGTGCTTAACTGTCTGGGCCACCAAGGACTCCTCCAGCTATCATAACCCAAACCCCACTTCCATCAAGTTGATTCCAACTCATAGTGGCCCTATCTAGGATTTCTGAGACTGTAGATCTTTACAGGAGCAAATAGCCTCATCTTCCTCCCAAGTTGCAGCTGGTGGCTTTGAACTTCTGGCTATTATGAGTATTCAGGCAATGTCACTGATCATTACCATGTTATATCCACACACTCCCGAGGCTTCATTGCTGAATCAAAGGAACAATAATACCTCACCCTGTCTGAGAAACACACAGACACAGGAGCATGTGGGGTGGGGTGGGGGGAGCTGTCAGTGACAAGTGTCATCATAAAGCGGGCATAGCACCTGGGGATGGGGGATAATTCCACCTTGGGAGCTCAGTTCTCTTCTTGTAGAAGGGACCATCTTCATACTGCAAGTTGGGTCAACCACGTGAAGGAACTCAGGTAGGAGACAAGGCGGAGAGGATGGAAATGCACCGACTCAAATGAATTGATAATTATAGTAACCACCACTGGTAGCTTTTCTTGTGCGGGATCAGTGTCAGGAGTTGTACTGCTATTAACACCCTGAAGTATCGCTCCTAGAAGAGGGGCAATCTCTGCTTTGTGTTTTGTTCATGGCTGTGTTCTCTGTACCTAGAATGGGGCAGGCTGACACAGCTGAGAGGAGACAATGTCAATCTATAGACTCCAGATGGTGCCAGTCAATCATTACAAAATAAATGGGTGAGCAACCAAGCATGCCTGTGGTTGTCCTAATATGACCCCCATTTTACAGATGAGAAAACTGAGGCTTAGAAGGACCAAGTGACATGTTGAGGGATACCCTACAGCTAACTAGGAAGAAGAGTTAGAATAGGATGGTGCTGTTTCTGGTTTGGGGACTGGAACGCTCACTCACAAAGACCCACTGCCTCCTCAGACCACTGAGAGAGAGATTGGTCTGCAGGGACCATACATGAGAACCAAAGCCCAGGTCACAGGAAATCAAATTCAGACCCATCAAATGGCACTGTGGGTGAGGGCTAGCCAGCAGGTTGCCCACTGCCCACTCCCCAACCCCACAACCTACTCCATTCCCACCCCACCCCACCCCACCCCCTTTGGGCTGCTGGCTCAGTGTCCTTGTTTACATTTCTCCTTCAATCTGGACTCTGTAGATTGAAATTATCTCTTCTCAGCTGTGTCAGCCTGTCCTGAGCCTCATTCCCAGCCCTAGTACCTCCCAACAAGCCCAAGGCAGCCACAGCTGGGGCCTGATAAAGAAGGCTCTGTCCCAAGGGGTTCGGATGGAGTAGGAGAGGAGGCCCCCTAGACTGCTGTAGCCAGGCCTTCTCAGTGGTCCTCCCTGCCCTGCAACCAAAAGGACATGAAAAGATGTCCCCAGCGCACCCCATGCCCATCCACCTCAGGAGCTACAAACTGCCTTGTGGGCATGGCAGGTGACTTCCTGGTGCCATCCTCGCTATCACTGTGATTCAAGTACTTGCTGTGCAGTCCTGGAGAAAACCAGTTCCCTCTCTGAGTCTGTTACATCACCTCTACAGTGAGGGACTAGGTCAATGATCTTGGTGGCATGAAGGGATTTTCTATGTGCAGGGGTCTTCTAAGCTGTCTGAAGGCAGAGGCCAGGCCCCATTGTTGTCTGAGTCCTCAATGTCTGGTACTTAGTAGGTCCTCAGGGGGTATTTGTTGCCTGATAGACAATGCCTGTCAATTACCCCCCTCCCTTGCCAGTAATGACCACCCCCTCTTTTCAAGCTCCCAGGGTCCTCATGGGGCTTACATCACATATCACACCTGGGAACCCATCCTAGCACCCCCTTGCCCAGGTCCCTAGACCATATCTTGATGTGGAGGTTGATTTTGACCCATCCCTGCTCTCAGTACAGGGCTCTGTGAAAGTCTAGTAGATAATAGAAGTTATTAGCAAAATCTTCTAAATCAATAGGAGACAAACACGTCTCTTTTTTAGAAGAGTTCTAAGAAAGGACAGTTCCAAAGAACAAATCTCTAACTACAACAGTTCAAGTGCTAGCGCAGGCATTGGTTGGGTGAAAGGTATGAGAAGGAGGTAGGGCAGACTTACCAGCAGGGGAACCCAGGAGGCATAGACAAAGGGCAGAAGCTTGCCAGATGGACAGGTATGATGGCACATCCTGTGTGGAGGGGCCACCTTGCAGAGGAGTGGGGGCTGCCTGCTTGGTTTTGTGAACCAGTTATGGAGCTACCGGTGGAGAAGTCTGGAATAGGGTCAGCAATGGGCCACACTCGACCTAGAACCAAACCCCAAGTCTGAGGAATCTGCAAGATCCAAAACAAACTGAATGAAATGTAAGAAATAAAACAAGTGAGATACAACTGACCTCCTTTTCAGACTTCAAAATCCCAGTGAGGATGTCTGCTCACAACAGCACTGTGGACTAAATATTGTTTAAAAACATACGGGAAAAAATCCTCCTAATTGAAAACAAAAATTGCTGAATGAAATACATGAAATGATCCTTTTAAATGCTTAGCTGAGCACAGAGGCAACTCTGGAATCTCTGAACTTCAGAGGTGATGAAGAGAGCAGACCTGCAGTCTAGAGGGCCATGCTGTACCAGGGTAGCACCCAAACATTTGCTGACAAGACACTGGAGTCTCAAGGTCTGTTAGCCACAAAAGACACAAGGCCTTGGACAGCTACAAAATTACGTTCCCCACCCGACAGAGAAGCCTGGGGCCTTTGAGGGGTTGTTGTTGTAACGAGCCATCAAGTGGGTTCCAACTCATAGCAACCCTGAATAGGCTTTCCAAGGACTGACTGGTGGGCTTGAACCACCAACCTTGAGGTGAGCAGTCCAGTGTTTATCCTACAGTGCCACACCAGGACTCCGCAGTAAAAAGATGGACTATTAAAAACAATCTGCCCACTAACAAAGGGAATATTTCTCCACAGTAAAGAGAGGGTAGAATGACGGTTCTACTAGATATCAAATATCTAGTAGCAAATATTCACCCTACATATATATATATACGTTGTTGTTGTTGTTGTTGTTAAGTATCGTGGAGTAGGTTCCAACTCATAGCGACCCTGCACAGGGTTTCCGAGGCTGTAAATCTTTACGGGAGCAGAACGCCTCATCTTTCTCCCAC
>NW_006408546.1:16983122-17017529 GCF_000296735.1 Chrysochloris asiatica | reverse complement strand
ATATACATACATACATCCCAGGTGAACTTCTGGCAGGCCCAGCAAAGGTCCCTGGCACCCAAATGATGTAAAATAAACTGCAGTAAGCAAAATACTCCAGAGAGGAGTCAGAAGAAACCGAAAGACCTAGAACTTGCAACTCAGGGGGCTTCTTAAGAGATAAAGACAGGAGAAGAAAGTCTTTGCTGAAATAAAGGGGATGCTTCATTTGAAATCGAAGGGGCAGAAGGAGAGGGGAGGCAATAGACCCCTCCCACGCACATCTGGTGCATAGGTGCATACAGTCCTCCCCAGTCCACATCTGACTTGGAGCCAGACCCAGGCTGAGGTGGGAGAGGGAAGACAAGACTGGAACAGACCCAGGGACCAGGTCTCCACCCTTGCCTCCTTCCCACACTATCAGCTCTTGTTTTCCTGTTTGACCAAACTTGTCAAGTGTGTTTTTGAAAGCCCCTATCCTTGGGAAGATTTATGTAGGAGGAGAGGTCCAGGATTTCTCAGGGGGCCACCGTGTCCACCCAGCTCTCCACCTCTGCCCTGAACTCCCAGTGAGGGGAATGTCTGCAAAGCTCAGACCACACGGTTTGCTTCCTACCCATTTTCTCTCCCACGGAGCCATGCACGGGGAGGTAAGTCTACAGAAAGTGTGCGTGCACACACGTGAGCTCTTGTCTATGTGGGTTTTGTTTGTTCCTCCAACTTGACTGCTGTCTTCTTGAAGGCAGAGACCACACATAAAATTGTCCCCCAATATGTGTTAGGCACTTCTTTGGACACTGAAGAAAGACGACGAATCAGCTCTACACCTTTCCATGCCCTAGTCCTTCACTACCTCTTCCACCTCTTCCCCCCCCACCATTAGATACTTCCTGTAAATTATTAGTATATCCCTACCTGATGTGAAGCTGTAGGATAAGCACTGGACTGCTAACTTCAAAGTTGTTGGTTCAAACCCAGCAGCTGTTCCTCAGAAACCCTATACAGGGTTTCTAGGCGTAGGAAGCAACTCGATGGCACATAACAACAGTAACAACCCACCACAAGCTGTTCCCACTTACTGGGACTCCCTTCTTTTTTCCTTGATTAATGTCTGTCTTTTAGATTTTGCTTATGGGGTCATTGTACCCAAGATGGCTTCCCTGACACTTTTCCATTCCTAATTGGGATGTGGGCTGGGCACACCTCTATTGGGAAATTTATAGCAATCCTAAAACCCAACATGGATAAAGCATTTTCTCTGTTCCAATTTATATGTATTGCATTGTTTTTAATCTTCACAATATCCCTATGAGGTGTTGTGGCAGGCACTGTTCGCCACATTCCTAATAGTCATTCTCACAGCCTTCTTCCTAACTTAACTCTAATTTTATTGGGCACAGTATATATATGCACATCTTGCTTTCATTGTTCTTAGTTGCCCTCAAGTCTGTTCCCACTCATGACTACATCATACATAACAGAACAAAATGCTGATGTGTTCCGTACCACCTCCATGAGCGTGGATCAGACCTTCATTGGTTGATGTTTGGAAGTAGATCACCAGGCATTTCTTGCTGGTCTATCTTAGTTTGGAAGCTCTGCTGAAACCTGTTCAGCATCATAGCAACACATGTTGTTACTAAGAGCAATCAACAACTTATAGCAACCCTGTATAGGGTTTCTATGGAGCCACTGGTGGATTTGAACCCATCTTGTGGTTAGTATTCCAATGCTTATTCTACAGCACCATACCAGGATTCCTAGCAACAGTTTAGCCTCCACTAGTGGTGTGGCATTGTGGGTTAATGAGCCAGACAGCAAAGCTGTTTGAACTGCAAGGTGGCAGTAGTTCAAGCTCACCAGCTGCTCCTCAGAAACCCTATACAGGGTCACTATGGGTCAGAATCGACTTGGCGGCACTCAACAACAACAACAGACATATTGGAGTCCTGGTGTGGCGCTGTGGGTTAATGCACCAGACTACAAAGCCATTTGAACTGCAAGGTCAGCAGTTCAAGCTCACCAGCTGCTCCTCGGAAACCCTATACAGGGTCACTATGGGTTGGAATTGACTGGATGGCACTTAACAATAGTAGACATACAGGAGTCCTGGTGTTAATGTGCTGGACTACACAGTCCATTTGAACCACAAGGTCAGCAGGTCAAGCTCACCAGCCACTCCTTGAAAACCCTATACAGGGTTGCTATGAGTCGGAACTAACTCCATAGCACTTAACAACAGCAATAAAAATGTTGTTGTTCTTAAGTACCGTGGAGTTGGTTCCGACTCATAGCAACCCTGTACAGGGATTCCAAGGCTGTAAATCTTTACAGGAGCAGAAAACCTCATCATTCTCCTGCAGAACAGCTGGTAGTTTAGACTGCTGATCTTGAGGTTAGCAGCCCTATTCATAACCACTATGTTACCAGAGCTCCTTAGCAATAACAATAGAGATATGGAATTCTGGTGTGGTTCTGTAGAATAAGCACTTGACTGCAATATCAATCTGAACCACAAGGTTGGTGATTCAAATCCACCAGCTGCTCCTTGGAAATTCTATACTGACTGGGTCACTATGAATTGAAACTGACTCCACGGCACTTAACAACAATGAACATATGGACTTCTGGTGTTGTGGTATAGGATAAGTACTGAACTGCTAACCAAAAGGTTGGCAGTTCAAATCCATTAGCCACTCCTTGGAAACTCTGTACAGGGTTGCATGAGTCCGAACTAACTCAATGACACACAACAACAATAGACATACGATGGCTGCACATGAGGTGCATTGGCCAGGAATTGAACCTGAATCTTCTGAAACAAGAATTCTACTACTGAACCATCAATGTCCTGTGCTCAGCTGAATGATTATATTCATAAACTTGCAAGTACACGCTGACTAATGGAACGTAGATGACTGACGCAACTAGAAAGCACCTCTGGTCCTTCCTCCTACTTCCTTCATCCAGCATGGCACGTTAACAAGATGACTGAGCTGCAGTAGCCACTGTGCAACCAACAGGTGACTGGAAGAAGGCGTTCCACTTCTCACAAGACCAAGACACCTCCTACTGGACCAAGCCTCTGATTAGAAATAGCTATGAACTCTGGACAAAAGAAATTTCACAACCATCAAAAGACCCTCAGCAATATGACCCAGTGGCTGCAACAATGTGCTCAAATATACCTACTATTGTAAAAATGGCACAGGCCTGGCCAAGTTTTGTTCTGTATACACAGGGTCTCTCTGAATCAGAACTGACTTGACAGTATCTAACAATAGCATCAAAAAACACTGGAGAGTGAAAAAAAGCAGAGAGATTCTACAACTGTTTTTTGTTGTTAAGTACCGTGGAGTCAGTTCTAACTCATAGCTACGGAGGCTATGTTTTCCAAGGAGCGGCTGGTGGGTTTGAACCACCAACCTTGTGGCTAGCTCAGTCCACAGAGCCACACCAGAGAGGGAGGTGATATTTGGAAGCAGTGGCTGGACCACAATGTGTGAGTTTTAACTTGAAAAGCAGTTTAAAATCAACATGTACACACATGGAGCATGGCGTACCATGTGGGTGATTAAAGTTCTTACAGAAAACCCAGTTTTCCTGACTTAAAGAACCAGGCTTGGAGAAAACTTAGTTTCTAGAAGTCAAAGGGAATTCTAGAAAAGAGAGAGCCAAAAACAGCCCCAAATTCTACATATAAACTCTGTTAAACTTCTAGCTGTATACATAGAACCATGCGTGCATAAGGTAGACTCAAAGCCACTCAGCTAAGGATACAGTAACTCAGTTACGTTCTGAATTGCTGCTCCAGAGATAGAGCTTGCAATATGTACAATTATCAGCAAAAAACAAATGCACAGTCTCCCTGCTAGAGGTTTGGCAGAGTTTATAAGTAGAATTGGATTTCTGGTGTGGTGATATAGGATCAGCACTAGACTGCGAACCACAGTTTTGGCAGTTCAAATGTACCAGCTGCTCCTAGGAAACCCTATAGAGGGTCACTATGAGTCAGAACCAACTCAATGGCACTTAACAACAATATGTAGAATTTGGGACCACCCATCTTTGACTCTCTCTTTTATAGAATTCCCCTTGACTTTTGGCAGCTACTATAACTATGGAATTCTTGTGTGGTGCTATAGGGTAAGCACTGGACTGCTAACAGCAAAGTCCATGGTTCAAACCTACCAGCTGCTCCTTCAAAACCCTATACAGCGTCTCTACAAGTCAAAACCAACTCAATGGCACTTAACAATATCTATAACTATGATCGAGGATGTGAAGAAAATATGCTTGCTGTGAATGAAGATGGGAAATAGAAACTATAAAAAAGAAAGAAATGATAGGTTCTAAAAGGAAAAACTACTCTACTCAGAAATTAAAAATTCACTAAACAGCTTAACAGAAACTTAGAATTGAAAAAGTCAGTGAAGTTGAAGATAAAGCAACAGAAGCGATCCAATCTAAAGAACAGAGAGAAAAAATATTAAAACCATGAACAGAGCTATGGGAATCTGAGAGACAGTATCAAAAGGTCTAACATGTATGTAAAGAATAAAGCAATTTATTGGTTAGAATAAAAAAGAAAAAAAGGATCTAACATACATGTAAATGGACTTCCAGAAGGAGAAAAGAGAAAGAACAGATAAAAGAAAAAATTGTTAAAGAAATAATGACTGAAAATATCCCTCGTTTGGTGAAAGATATGCATTTAGAAATTAAAGCTCATCTAACTCCAAGAGTGACGCTGTAGGATCAGCACTGGACTGCGAACCACAAGGTTGGCAGTTCAAACCCACCAGCTGCTCCTTGGAAACCCCATATTGAGTCACCATGGGTCAGAACTGACTCGATAGCACTTAACAACAACAAAAACTCCAAGCAGGGCAAGTACAAAGACAACCATACGCAGGGACATCACAATCAAACTGCTAACAAAAAAAGATAAGGAGAAGAATATTGAAAGCAACCAGAGAAAAACACATATTACATAGAAGGAACATCGACCTGAAAGACTGCTGACTGTTGACCGAAAGTCCTGGAGACAAGGAGACTGTGCAACAATATCTTAAAAGTATCAGAAAAAACAAAAACCTGCCAACCAGAATTCTATATCTAGCAAAATGTCCTTCAAGAAGGAAGGCGAAATAAGGACAAATTAAGATAAATTGACAACTTCAAGAATTCATCTCAGTCGACCTGCCCTATGAGAAATGCTAAAGGAACTTCTTTGAGCTGAGACGAAATGAGAACAGATGGAAGCTCAGGTTTTCAGGAAGGAATGAAGAGAATCAGAAATGGCCCATCTCTTTTTCTTTTCCCTTTTTATTTATTTAAAATACATATGGCCATTTTAAAAAACAATAAAGAGTCTAGAACATTGATAATGTTGGGGAGCTGCCGTACAGACCAGGGTTGCCTACTTCTGAACTTCTTTTACTTTGAAGAAAGATATGCCTAGATTTTCTATTAGCCTTTGTTTGAGGTTTGGGGAACAACCAAACACAATTACTAACTGACACAAGTGTGTACTTGTCTTATCCCATTTTAGAGATGAGAAGTATTGGAAGAGTTGCTAAATAATTTGGTAATGATCACCTACCTGCTAATAAGTAATGGATCATGGATGAGAACCCACTAGTCAAGGTGTCAATGCTGCTGGCCCACGGCTGGGTGCACAGTGACCCAGGAAACGAGAAAGTTGAATTGAGTATTTGATCTCATCCCTCCTCACCATTGGGTATAGATACAACTGGTCATACAGTCACAGACATGGATCTGCAAAGGTCATAGTGTATTAGAGGGGAGTCCAGTGCCCAAGGGGGACACCTCACCAGTCCAGGGGAATGAGGAGTACTAGATAAACCACTCTGAAGGAGGCAAGGCCCAACATGAATCCTTGAATCGGTTCCGACCCATAGTGACCCTGAACAGGGTTTCTGAGGCTGTAAATCTTTATGGGAGTAGAAAGCCTCCTCTTTCTCCCAAGGAGCATCTGGTTGTTTTGAACTGCTGACCTTGCAGTTCGCAGCCCAATTCATAACCACTACGCTACCAGAGCTCCTTAGGGCAAGTTTAGTGAGAGTATAATTTATCCTCCCTCCAGTTTACATTTGCCAACTTTGTCAAGTGGGCATAATGATGGTCCCTAACTCAGGGCTGTGAAGAGAATTCAAGTCAATGCATTCTGAGCAATAGCACAGTGCTTGGAAGAGGGAGTGTAAAGAGTAACACTAGAGGTGCCACCCATGGACCAGGAAGTCTAGAAGGGAAAATATTAGTGGTTTGAACCCACCCATCAAATCCACTGAGGAAAGGCCTGGAGATCTGCTTTATTAAAGATCACACTCAAGAAAACCCTACAGGACAGTTCTACCTTGTAATATATGAGGCTGCCTTGAGTTGGGGGCCATCTCAATAGCAATTAACAACAAATGACTTTCTGAACATTGGTTCCCACTCAGTCTTTCAGGAGAGCATCTGCTACCCAAAGGAGAGTTTCATTTACCACAGCTGGACACTCTGTCCCTCAATTCCCAGCAGCAGCCCAAAAAGACACCAGCTGAGGAGTCAGGGGGTCCTGCAGACCCCACAGGGGCTTTCCCCCTCCTCCTCCTCCTCCTTTCCTCTTCCATTTACTCTGTCTCCACTGACACCATCAGAGAAGGCAAGGTGATTAGAAACAGAGAAAAGGGCAGAGAATATATGCATATAATAAAGATCACTGGTAACAGATGTTTGTGCTGCTGGCTCTAGGCTGAGAGTCATCGGAGAAAAAGGGGTACCTGTATGGAACTGGGTTTGAAATGAGGGTGGGGAAAAGACAGGAGAAAGGAGGAAAAGAATGAGTAGGGAAGCAAAGAAGGGGTACAAGAAGAAGTGAGAGAGGCCTAGAGGGAGGGAGGCATGAATTCCAATGTCTGGAGAACAGCATCCTAGGAAGGGACCCCTGTGGCCTGAGAGTCACCCCATCAGGGTGCCTCACTCCTTATCCCAACATGCACAGGTCACTCTCTGACACCCCAGGTCCAGCTTCCTCCAATACTTTTGCAGCTAGGCAGGAACAGTCTAATACTTGTTAAAGGTACAGGGAGAGGAACAGAGAACAAAGCCCAGCTGTACTGCAAGTTAGAAGAGTTCCAGGACAGGACTGCTCAATGGCAGGCCCTCCTGCTCTACCAACAAGCATGTGGCCACTGCAGCTGCTCGGGAAACGGCCACGCCAACACTGGAGACCATCAGTATAAACACAACCTGCGACATCTTTGAGCAAAGGAAATTGAAACCAACTTGCTTGGTTATCTTTTTTTTTTTTTTTCTTTTCTTTTCTTTTTTAACATCTCTCTAAAAACAGGCCAGCAAAGCAGTCAGCTCAGAACCCAGGGAGCTGGAATGCATTTAGGGGCTGTGAGGTTGTCCAACCGAAACCTTCACATCCAAATACCCCACCTTGTTTCCCAGGCCCTGACAAGCTGATTGAGCTGGGACAGGAAGAGTAACTGGCGGGTGATTGCAGACTATCCAGTGTCGGCTCATTGTACAGGGAGGAAGCTGTCAAGACCAGACCTCCCAGGAGCGTCTGTGGCCTCTGGTTCTTATTTTTCCCTTTGTAGGTGGGAGCATGATGGGGAGCCATCACCCTGTTCCCTACCCCACTGGACATTCCCAATCAGATGTTGTCTGCCAATGATCTCCATGTTCCAAACTCCTGGAGATGTGGGATGAGCTGAAGGGGTCACTTTATGCTGTTTAATCTTCCAGTTTCCCTAAACTCAAGTTTGCTTTATCATAAATATTATTATAAAAGTATGGTGTGATGGTGGTTATGTGCCATGAAGTCGGTTCCAACTCATAGCGACCCTGTACAAGGTTTCTGAGGCTGTAAATCTTTATGGGAGCAGAAAGCCTCATCTTTCTCCTGCAGAACAGCTGGTAGTTTCAAACTGCTGTCCCTGAGGTTTGTAGCCTGATTCGTAACCACTACGCTACCAGAGCTCCTTTATAAAAGTAAAATAAGGTATATAAGCTCTTTGTAAAACATCCATAGAAAGTAGAGGTAAGCACTGAAAAAGTGAGTGAATCCCCTGCCACCCCACCCCTCAAATACAATCACCATGAACACCGTACATTCTCAAAACACACTGTATATTTATATACAAGGATGCTTCATAAACTTCATGGAAAAATTTCATTACCTTCTCATTCTATTTTCTACAAGCTTTTTGAAGTTTGTCTCCTCATATATTTATTACTTACAACTTTGGGACCATTCTCTAATATTTCTCAGTAGTTTGTTTTCCCACAAGTTTTTGGACATTTTCTCACGTCCACAAATATACATAAGCATCATTCTTTTTCACAGTTGCCTAATATTTCAGTATGTAAATTAATGCTTATTTATTCCCCTAGTAATGGCCATTTAGGTTGGCGGTTCAAGCTCACCAGCTGCTCCTCAGAAACCCTATCCAGGGTCCCTATGGGTCGGAATCAACTCGATGGTACTTAACAACAGCAACGGTCATTTAGGGTTATCCCAGCGTTCCACTTTTCCAAACAACACTGTACATTGTTGTGCATGAATTTTGTCACACTTGAATATCTTTAGAAGTGGAAAACTTGAATTGCATATGGAAATTTACAATTTGATAGATTTGCCAAATTGCTGAGGGACTCTTGGAAAAGATAGCAGCTAACTCTTTAAACACATGAGCAAAATGCTTCATATGCTTAGGACCCCTTGGGTGGTGCAAAAGGTTAACACATTTGACTGCTAATTAAGACTGAAGGTTCAACTCCACTTAAAGGCATCTTGGAAATTTGTATGTCTTTTTTTAGCGGTGATTTCGGGATCATGTATTAACATTTGTAATGTGTGTTTCCAAGAATCTGGTATTTCTCTATAATATTTTGAACCAGCCTAACTTATCAATGGAGTATGGGAACATCCACTTGTAATAATCTACTCGGAGTCCTGGTATGGCACTGTGGGTTAATGCAATGGACTGCAAAGTCAGTTTGAACTGCAAGGCCAGTAGTTCAAGCTCACCGGTTGCTCCTTGGAAACGCTATATAGGGTCGCTATGGGTCGGAACTGACTTGACAGCATTTAAGATTAAGGCTAGACTTGGAACAGTGATCAGGCATGAAGACCACCCTCACACATACACCCAAAAGTGTTCTCCTGGAGGTTTGCCATTGGAAACTCAAGTCTTGGGGTGACTCTGTTATTCTCAATAAGAATGCAAACGATCCTCGGGTAGGTGGAGACCACCATACAGTCATTTACCAGACTAGGGATGTTGTTGTTGTTGTTAAGTGCCATTGTGTCAGTTTGCAGTTCAACCTTGCAGTTCAAACGGCTTTGCAGTCTGGCACAGTAACCCACAGCACCATACCACAACTCTAGACTAGGGATAAGTGCTGTCTTATTAGTATCTGCTGCCTGACAGCCTAAAATGTCTAATCCCAGGCCATTTCCACCACACCCCTATCATTGTTGTTAGTTACTATGAACAACAGAAAGAAACACTGCCTAGTCCGAAGCCATCCCATAATGGATTGCAGATTATACCATTGTAGTCCATAGATTTTTCATTGACTTGTTTTTTGGAAGTAGCTCACCAAGCCTATCTTCCTACACTACTTTAGTCTGTAAGTTTCACTGAAACTTGTTCAACATCATAGCAACACAAAAGTCTGCACTGGCAGATAGGTAGTGGGTGTGCAGGAGGTGCAGGGGCCAGGAATTCAACCTGTGTTTTTCACATGGAAGGCAAGAATTCTACCTATGAATCACCAATGCCCCAGTTGATGTTCTTAGCCATGGTCCACAGCTTACCTCATCTTCTGTCCAATTGCATGATGAAACCAAGACCCACAGAGGCCATGTTTTTTGCTTAAGTAGTATGGGTAGCAGAAAGATGATGGTATTTGTATCTAGAGAAACTGGATTAAATTCTAGATCCCCAAATGGCTGGCTATGTAATCATGAGTGACTTTCAGCACTGGGGAAGAAGGTATGGTGCCAGGAGGTAATAAGTAGGAATCAGGACCATGGGCAATTATTAAAGAGGTGGTTCTATGCTTCCTGTGGATTTTTTTAGGGTGAAGGTTCAAAAGAGAAAATCAAAGAACAAGCACAGACTGTTCACAGAAAAAGAAACAAGTTCTTTTTTAAAGAAATGAGAGCCTCATTTCTAATAAGAGAAATAGGAATTGCAACGGCCCTAACAGTTTCCCACCCACTAGATTAGAAAACATCACATTCACACAGTGTTGGCTAGAGTGTCAGTGCACAGACACACACACTGATAGGACTGTAAACTGAAATAGCCTCTATGAAAAGGAATTTGGTAAAATGTACTGAAATTGCAAATGTAGTTGGCCCAATCTTTTGGTTCCTAGGAATTTACCCCCAATTTTTGCACATAATACCAAATGTGCAAGGTCATTCACAATACAGCATTATCAAATATAATCCATTAAACCAAAGAAACACAACCAAATCCACTGCTGTCAAGTCAATCCAACTAAAAGCAACCCTACATGTTGGTAATCTTTATGGAAACAGATTGCCACATCTTTCTTCCATGGAACAACTGGTGGTTCGAACCACCCGCATTTGGTTAGCAGCTGAGTGTCTTAACCACTGCATCACCAGGATTCCCTAAAATCCGGGGCCTAGTTAAATTAACATAAACTAATATCAACATAGGATTGTATACTAAGTATGCTTTTCATACTTCAGTATGGAGTAATCTCAAAGATCTATTGTTAAGTGAAAGAAGCAAGAAGCTATAAGCTCAGTAATGGTGATGCTGGTGTGTAGATACCTGCATGCTTATAGTTGCACAAAACATCTATGTAAAAATATACAAGAAACTAATAACGTCACTTGCTTTAGGGGAGAGGAACTGGATAACTAAGAGATAAGAACAAGAGAGATATTGTTTACTCTATACTCTTTTCTAGGACTCTGGGTGTGGTGCTGTGGGTTATTGCATTAGACTACAGGGTCAGTTTTGATTGTACTGAAAGATCGGCAGTTCAAGCTCACCAGCTACTCCTTGGAAACCCTATGCAGGGTCACTATGAGTCGGAACCCAATCAGTGGCACTTAACAATAACAACAACTCTTTTATAAGGCTGCTGGTACGGTGCTGCAGGATAATGCACTGGACTTCAAGGTTAGAATGAACCACAAGGTCGGCAATTCAAACCCACCAGCCACTCCTTGGAAACCCTATACAGTCTCACTATGAGTCAGAACTAACTTTATGACACTTAACAACAACCCTTGTATAATGCTAAACCATATGTATGTAATATCTAGTCAAATAATAAATGCATGAAAACCATTTCAAAGATTTCCTGAAAAAACCACAGTGATACAGGGAACACTGTTTCAGGAACTAGAAAGTTGGGGTTTAGCCCTGGATGTGTCACCAGTTAGCTGTGTGATGTCCAGCTAGTCATTGACTCATTGCCTCAGTTTTCCTATTAAATTAATTTCTTTTACATGCTGAAATTCTATTATGCACTGTCTTCTGTCACAGTGGTGTGATTTGGGGAGAGTTACTTAAACTCTCTGAGTCTGTTTCCTCATCTGTAAAGTGGAGATAACTCAAGAACCTCATTTAAATGCATCTAAGACCCACCAATGTAAAGAAAACAAAAATCTTCACCATTGGATCAATAAAATAATATTCATACAAATGGAGAAAAGACTGAAATTGTCCAAGACTTCATTTTGCTCAGATCAACCATAACCATCAACACTCATGGAATCAGCAGTCAAGAAATCAAAAGACATATTGCATTAGGCAAATCTGCTTCATAAAACCTCCTTAAAGTGTTGCAGAGCAAAGATGTCAGTTTGAGGACTAAGGTGTGCCTGACCCAACCCATGGTATTTTCAATAATCTCATATGCAGGCAAATGTTGGATAGTGAATACGGAAGACTGTAGAAGAATTGATGGTTTTGAGTTATGGTATTGGAGGAGAATATTGAAAATACCATGGACTGCCAAAAGAGCAAATAGATCTGTGTTGGAAGAAGTACAGTCAGAGTGCTCCTTGGAAGCCAGAATGGCCAGACGTCATCTCTCATATTTCGGACATACTATCAGGAGATAGTCACTGGAGAAGAGTATCATATTAGGTAAAGTGGAGGGTCGGAGGAAAAGAGGAAGAGCCCAACAAGATGGATTGGCACAGTGGCAGCAGCAATTGGCTCAGGTGTAGCAACAATTGTGAAGTTGGCGGAGGGCTAGGCAGTGCTTGGTTCTGTTGTGTATAGGGTCATTATGATTCAGTATTGATTCGATGGCACCTAACAACAACAACAACAAAAGACCAACCAGCTGCTCCTCTGAAACCCTATACAGGGTTGCTAAGAGTTGGAACTGACTCTACAGCACTTAACAACAACAGCAACAACAAGGGGATTCATTGAGGTAAGTATTTGTCAAACTGACAATATTTTCTAAAGCTCTTTCAGTGCAACAAAATTCAATTGTCAAGGTTCCACAAGCCCACTCTCTTTAAAGAGGTGTTTGTTCAATTAGCTTTCTAACTCTTCAAAAACATTCTCCAGCTGAAACTGTAACCCCCTCCTTTCAAATAATGAACTAGTTTTTGATTACTAAACAACAGTTAAGACCTATTTAAAATTTTTTAGAAATGGTAGTAAATGCAGTCAGTAAACTGTCCATCACAATGGCAGGGATGCTGTCTTGCTGAAAAACTGTGAAAAGACATGCTCGTTGTAGATAGGGTAAGGAAACTCTATGGCAGTTCAGGAGAACATTCTCACCCATTTCAACTTCTTCAAAGTAACAAAGCTGTATAACCTTCAGCCCCCAGAGAGTGCTCAGAGCCTGAATACAGCAATAGAACCTCAACAAGCATACAATAATGTTTTTAAAAGGAAAACATACTTTCACAGAGTATTGACTCTTTTCTTTTCAACCATGCACACAGAAAATTATTAGATTTCACATGCCCCCAAGGACTTGTGTCCATATTTACTGGCCTGTGGAGGAGCTGGCAGAGTCCCTGGGAGCTCCACTGAATGGGTTCTGTAAGACCAAGCACAACTGCTGCCTCTTCTGACCTGTCAAACTGCCTTTGAGCAAGTACATGACCTAACTGACCAGCAGAACTCCTCATTGTCCAGAGTGTAGATATGCGGGCAGAGCTTTCAATGACTAAAGTCCATGAGAATTTCTACCATAATCAAAATCCAAACTAAATCCACTGCCACCGAGTCAAATTCTGACTCATGGTGACTCGGTAGGGCAGAGTAGAACTGCCCCAAAGCTGTCGATCTTCCCAGAAGCCTAGTGCCTCATCCTTCTCTAACATAATCATTGAGTGATAAATGGCCATGAGTTGGACTTGCAGTGGAGGGAAGAGTCCCAGCCCACTGGGTAGCCACAGTAGATCATTTCTCTTCTTGTTCCCTCAGCACCTCATCAGTCTCCAATTGGCTCCATATTTTTAAAGTGATCCATGTGGATGCTTCTTGTAAAATATTTTAACAAGATAAAAGTATATAAAGTAACTGAAGTATGGAAAGTAAAATTATATGAAGTTTAAAAAAATGCTCTTCTCCTCAAAAATATCCCACCCCCAGAGGTAAAAATTATTCAGTATATATTTCCTGACATATTCCTGCCCATGAACAAACACATACACACATATAATGTATATATTTAAAAACAAAACAAAAACATATGCCCATATTAGACACTTTGTTTTCCAATGTGCAATATTTTTGCATTAAGAAGATGATAGACATGGGGCTTCCTGCTTCTTTATTTCTCAGAACAATCCTATTAGATACATATTATTATCTCTAGTTCTAGATTAGGAAAACAAGGCTTAGAAATGTTATATAACGTTTCCTGACTGATACAGTTAGTAAGTGGTAGAATCAGATTTCTAAAGCCCATGCTTGGTATTTCTGGGTCCTTTGGTATGCTGAACTTCTTTTTCTTCTTCTTTTTAAAAATTTGTCTTATTGAGGTATGACTTACATACAGCAGTGTACAAATTTTAAATATACAGTTCAATATTTGCTTTTGTTCACACATTAGAAGTACCATCTAGATCAAGATATGGAACACTACTTGCACCCAGAAAGTTCTCTCATACTTTGCACCAGATAGTACTCCCCACTACCTTACCAGAGATGCCACCATTTTTGTTTAAATCATTATAGAACACTTTGTCTTGTACTTTGACTTTCATATACATGGAATCAAAATACATCTTTGTGGTTCATGTTCTTTCAATCTATGGCTTATCTATTTGCTTTATAAATGTTTTGGCAAATATGCTTTTTTTGTGCCGTTTGTGTTCTGCTTACGAAATATTTTCCTATCTCAGGATCATAAAAATACTTTTTCAGAGTTTATAGTTTTATCTTTCAAATTTAGGTTCATGTTTCATCTTAATTTTATATGGAGTGAGGTAGGGATCAAGGTTTATTTTTTCTATGTTGTTGTTGTTGTTAAGTGCTGTCGAGTCGTTTCTGACCCATAGCGACTCTGTATAGGGTTTCCAAGGAGTGGCTGGTGAGCTTGAACCACCAACCTTGTGGTTTAAATGACTTTGCAGTCCAGCACATTAACCCACAGTGCTATACCAGGACTTCTATTTGTTGTTGTTGTTATTATGTGCCGTGGAGTTGGTTCCAACTCATAGCAACCCTGCATAGGGTTTCTGAGGCTATAAATCTTTATGGGAGCAGAAAGCCTCATCTTTCTCCCGTGGAACAGCTAGTAGTTTCGTACTGCTGACCTTGAGATTAGCAGCCCGATTCGTAACGACTACGCTAGAGCTATGCAATTGCTTTTGCATCATTTTTTTTTTTTTTTGCAAACACCATCCTTTCCATGACAGAATTGCAATGGCATCTTTATTGTAAATCAAGGGACCACATATTTATGGATTTATATCTACACTTTCTATCCTATTCTGTTCTGAAACGTCATCTGCTTGAGCTTGCTGAACTGGTTACCATTCACCAGCTATCTGAGGCTTTAATTTTTTTTTTTTTTTCTTCTGCCTATAGGGAGCATGGTGCTTTGTAGGATAAACACTGGATTTTGAACCACGAGGTTGATAGTTTGAGCCTACCAACAGCTCCCTGGGAAAAAGATGAGGCTTTCTGCTCCCACAAAGATTGACAGCCTTAGAAACCTGAAACAGGATTGCAATGAGTTGGAACTGACTCGACAACACTTAATAACAAAACTACCTACTTATAATCACAACGCTTTATCTGATTCCCCACCTGGTCACATCCAGTCAGACTTTAGGACTTTTCTCAGTCCCTAACCACTCTGGAAAGTGTTCATTGATCCCCTAGGCTGGGTCAGGTGCCTCTCCCTTAAGCCTCAGTTCTTTGTGCTTTCCTCTGAACTTAACTCTTAACCTTCCTGCCCTGGTCAGGGGAACAAGGGTCTCCTGGACACATACTCTATGTCCAAGCCCAACCAATTACCTTGGAAGAATCCCTGGGAGGTCTAATTCTGGAGAAACCAAAATGCCCTCAAGAATCAGAATAATACTAAATTGCCCATAGTAAGAATTTCAGACTAGTTCTATTAGCTCTGATCCTGGCGCTGTGATTTTTCTCAAAAAGGTAAAATTCCCAAGGTAGAAATTCTGGAGAAGAAAGGAAGGAACTGAACTGTAAATCTTCAACCAGCATCATTCTCCTCAAACTACTGTCAAAACAAATAATCCCAGGGGCATATGTTCCCTTGAGAGAACTAGCTGGAAGACGATGGAATCTGAAGCCACCACTCAAAACTGTCTTGATTTAACAACACGACACATGTACGGAGTACCGCTGACCTGTAATCTACAGACACAGAAAAGCCAGACATACAGGGGGCCTTTCCTGGTGGGGAGGAACTCTGACCCACGAATTTAAATATCTGCTGCTTGGGATCATTCCATACTTGAAGGAACTTCAAACAACTTATTTAAAAGGGCTTGAAATTAATCTGCAAAAAATAATAAACATTCTAACACCTTCAGATGTGGCAATATGGGTACAAATTGTCACAGGGCAAACCTAAGAAGGTCAACAGAATTTGGAGAACAAGACCTCATTCCAAAATCAAACCAAAGCTTCTTCCTAAGCCTTAATGACTGAAGACTACCACCAGTTTCTTAGGGAAGATGTTCTGAACTCACTTTGAGTCATTTGGGAGTTAATTAGTCCTACACACACAATGTATAGTCAGTAACTACCAGCTACACCATTTGTGGTTTTGTGAAGTCTTGAGTTTTTGAGACTGTCTTTGCAGTCACTATTAAATAAGAACGCTGGACCAGACAGCGTTACCTAGTTATTACAAGAAAGATTTTGGCATTTAAATTGAACCAAACCAGATAAGCAACAACTTTTGTTGCTGACAGTCTTGTTGGGTATGGTCTACAGTTCCACATTCAGAACCCTGGACTAGAAATTTTCTCTATTACCATCATTCTTTCTTCTGAATTCCAACCCCATGTCTATACGGGGCCAAATGTCTTAACTTTTACTGCCCATTCTCAACAATCTAGTCCTACCCTTCCTTCCACTTCATCATTAGAAAGTCACCCATTTTTCCAATATCCTGTCTCCACAAAGCCTTCCCTGATCACCTCAGGAATAATGGCAATCCAATCCTGGAATTCAGGATCAGTCTCTTTACATACCACATACCATCCTGTAACTGGTCGCTCTGGGTTTCCCTTATTTTCCCAGCTGGCTCCTTGAGACCAGGCTCTATTCTTCTTGGTAGCATCTCCTTCTTAAACATTTCTGGTAACACTATGGAAACATCAATGGATTCTGCTGCCTTTTTGATCATCCTTGACTCCACAACTTGGATGCCCACCCATCAATAGTTGTTGTTGTTGCTAAGTGACATCGATTCCATTCCGACCAATAGTGACACTGTATAGGGTTTCCAAGAAGTGGCTGGTGAGCTTGAACCACCGACCTTGTGGTTCAAATGACTTTGCAGTCCAGCGCATTTGCCCACAGTGCCACACCAGGATCTTTAGACTCTCAAACCCATCAATCAAGTACTAAGAAACTGTTAGCCCAACTCCAGGTAAGGAAAAACTTTGCTCCAGCAAACCATCCTTTCTGGAACCAAACTTCAAAGAGGCTATTTGGATAAATCTTTGCCTAGGTGTGGCAGTTCTGAGAAGCTGAGCCAGGGGCTTCAGGAAACCCCACAGGGGCATGTGGCGTGGACATTTGATTTGGCATGCAGTATGCTAGAGGAATCTAGCCAGCAAGACTGCCTGCCTGCCTCCTCACCGGCTGCTCTCTCCTAAGTCCGCATTTACAAAGCCAGGGGCTTTGGCACAAGACTGCTCCCATCTTTGCCGGCATGGGTTTATGGATATTAAAAATGTGCTGATGCGAATCACCATGCAAGCACGCTTCACTAGAAGTGCTGCATGCAGGAACACTGCTCCTTTTATCGTCTCCTCCACCTCCGTTAGAAACGTTCGCCCACAGATGATGTGGAGATTAGTGGGGCGTCAGGCTGCTGCGTGTTTTTAGGCTGCCTGTCAGCTCCCATCAGCTACGGCTAGGGCTGCAGAGGAGGCTAGGCTACACCTCACCTCGGTGATGCTGCCTGAGGCATAGGGGTAGAGTCTAGGGGAAAGAGGTGGCTTAGGAATAGGAGAAGAGTCCGTCATTTTCTCTAGTATCCAGGCTTTTGACATTGACCTAGTAACATGGTGGCCAGTACTCTAAGGCCACACTCCCAGGTTGGCAAATGGCATCTACAGAAGTCCAAGCTCTTCCTGCTCATAGGGAGAGCTGCCCTCACCCGTTTTCTCTCTTTCCCTATTTTGCACCCCCTCCCATGGAGAACTCAGTATATCAAGAAGGTGTCACAGCTGTACACTGACAACCACATTCCAAGAATGACCTTGTGGAGGTTTCATGATACTCTAGAAACTCAGAGGTCCTTTATGTTGGGAGACCAGGGAAGGCAACATGGAAGAGTCTTGAACCATGAATGAGGCTTCAACAATCTGAGACTGGGAGACAGCCATCCAGGTGGATATAATACTCTAAGCAGACGGGTTGTGTTAACCTCTTGGCTCCTAGCAACCCTGCATGGTCCTGTGTGTACCTCAGCATCCAATTTAGTACCTAGGAAGAACCAGGAAGAATCTAATGGTCACCGCCTTCTCACTACAAAGTGTTGTTGTTGTTGTTGTCAGGTGCCATCGAGTCGGAACCGACTCATAGTGACCCCATGCACAGCAGAACGCAACAATGTCTGATCCTGGGCCAACCTCACTACTGCCGCCACACTTGACGCCATCAATGATGCCACCTGGCTGATCCATCTCGTTGGGGGTCTTCTTCTTTTTCTCTGACCCTCCATCTTACCCAGCATGACTTCCTTCTCCAGCAACTGTTCCCTCCTGACAATATGTCCAAAGTATGAGAGACGAAGCTTAGCCATCCTAGCCTCTAAGGAGCACTCTGGCTGCACTTTTTCCAAAACAGATCTATTGGTTCTTTTGGAAGTCCATGGCACTTTAAGTATTCTCCTCCAACACCATAACTCAAAGGCATCAATTCTTCTACGATCTTCCTTATTCACTGTCCAGCTTTCGCATCCATATGAGGTTATTGAAAATACCATGGCTTGGGTCAGGCACACCTTAGTCCTCAAGGTGACATCTTTGCTCTTCAACATTTTAAAAAGTTCCTGTGCAGCAGATTTATCCAATGCAATACGTCTTCTGATCTCTTGACTGCTGCTTCCACGAGTGTTGATAGTTGATCCAAGAAGAATGAAGTCCTTAACAACTTCAATCTTTTCTCCGTTGATAAGAATGTTGTTTATTGGCCTAGTGGTGAGGATTTTTGTTTTCCTGACATTGAGATGCAAGCCATACCGAAGGCTGTGCTCTTTGATCTTCATCAGTAAATAAGTCCTCTTCACTTTCAGCAAGCAAGGTTGTATCATCTGCATATCGCAGGTTGTTAATGAGTCTTCCTCCAATTTTACTCCCCTAATAATCCGAGGAATTCTCACGATATCATCAAAGTCAACCAGCACTGGTTACTAGCATGGCCTAACCAGTGGGACCATGCAGAGTTGATACAATTTCAGTCAAATGCTAAACTACCTTACATGACCTAGGATTCATCATTTTGGTTAAACACTGGCTTTCTGATCAGTTTCTCAAAAGCTGGAAATAGTTTTCAAACCACATTAATTTCCATTCATTGACGTCAACCTCAACCTCAACCTCGGGGGTTGCCTAGCAATCCTGAAGCAAGTGAAGCTGAGACAAGTGGTCGCAGGAGTCAGAGCCAGAGGCAGACATCTTCAGGCTTCCCCAGAACTGCCTTACCCCAAAGCTGGCTTATCAGCAAATGGTCCCTAGTAGCCTAGGAGCTGTGACATCAATTAAGTGCTTTTGATACTGAGGGCTGCTGAATTTCACTTTCCACCTGGCTTCCTGGTCAGGCTACTGAGAAAGGCCAGGTGGTGGGGCTCTGGGGTTGTCTGTCATCCAAGCTGAGCCTGCAGCTAGGGCTGAACCCCAGAGAGAATAGAATGCAGAAAACAAAAGTCAGAGGTGGTGGGTGGGGTACAAAGCAAGGCACATTCCTTTCATTCCAGGAGAGCCCAGGTCTGAGATGGCTCAGGGACATGTGGACTGTGGCCAGGGAAGGGCAGTAGAGGCTGAAGAGAATGCTGAGAGGAGACCTCATGAAAGGGTGTCTATGTGGCACCAAGTACCTTCTAAGCCTTTCCCATGCGGCACTGCAGGAAAATGTGCTGGACCGCAAGGTCAGTTTGAACCATAAGTTTGGCAGTTCAGACCCACCAGTCACTCCTCGGAAACCCTACACAGGGTTACTATGGGTTGGAATAGACTCAATGGCACTTCACAACAGCAACAACCTGGTCCCTGGCTTCTTTACCAACTTCCCCTTATACTTAAATTTTTTTTTTTTTTCTTTTGGTTTCAATGAATTTGATTTGATTGGATGTAATAGGTGTGGTGTGACATAACAGATGAGTACTAGAGTACTGGATTTTAAGCCCAGATTGATATGATTTTAAAATTTTTATTTGCTTCCCCTTCACCCAAGTTAACATGTGTCTAGGTCTTTGCTGGTGTGTCACTGTAGGATCAGCACTGGACTGAGAACCACAAGGGCAGCAGTTCAAACCCACCAGCTGCTCCTCAGAAACCCTATACAGAGTCAATGAGAGTCGGAACTGACTTGACAGCACATAACAGCAGCAATAACACAAAACCAACATTATTCTCAATGGAGAGAGATGAAAGCATTCTGCTTGTCTATAGAGACATAGTGTAATTCCAACCCAAATCCCATCAACATTCTTTAAAGAGATGAAAAAACCATTCACCAACTTTATAAGGAAAGGAAAGAGACCCCAGATAAGCAAACCTACTGAAGAAGAAAAACAAAATAGGAGGCTTCATACACCCAATCTCAAAACTGTAGTAGTCAAAGCAGTCTGGGACTGGTACAGCAATAGACACATAATGGAAAGGAACCCAAATATAAAGGAACCCAAAAGAAAATTCATATACCTATGAATCTTCCAAAAAATGCCAAAATCCATTAAATGGGGAAGAGAGCGGCAGTGCAGTGAATTAATTATTCAATGTCTCTTCAAGCCATATTTTTTTGTAACTCCCATTAAACAATGCTTTTGCCCTGTGTGAGAAATTCTTAAGCTGGTCCATCTTCAGGACTACAGGGCCCACAGATTGCAAGATTCACAAAGCAACAGGGGCCTATGTCCCTGGGGTATGTGACCAGGATTAACTGGGGGAGGGGGAGGAAGAAAGCTCTACTAGGAACTTTAAATCAGAATATAGCCATTAAGGCCATAGGCCTTGTCCAAGGAAAGATTGTAAACCCCATATTACTCAAATCAAAGAGGAACCAGGGGGAGGGACTTCTCAGACTAAAGTAGAAATTCCTTGCAGACCTGCATCTGCCCATGTCTACTGTGTCGGGTGCCTGATTTTGCTAAATTGAATAAAGAAAACCTCACTCTTGCTAAAAAGAATACAGATTTTTACAAGAATACAGATTCTTGAGCATTTGTTGGTAAGCATCCGGGATACTGAAAACATTTCTCACACCTGCTGATAGAATTACATGATTCAGTTGTGAGTGGTTAATCGTGTTAATTAAGATGATAAAAACTTGGAACTCTTAATGTGTACAAAATGAGCCATCTCAGAAACTGAAATGGGGGATCTCACTACCATTAAAGAAAAAGAGCCAGCAGTGGAGCGTGTCCTTTGGACCCTGAGATCCCTGCACACTGAACCTCCTCGACCCAGGGACAGAAAGCTTTGACACCAGAGGAGTAGCAGCAGCAGAACCAAGAGTCAGAGGGAGCAGTGGGCCATGGAGCCAAAGCAGCAAGTAAAGGTGACTGATTTGGGGCAGGAGGCTTGCTTATAGCTGTGGTGTCTCCAGGCACTTAATGAGGGAGCTAGGTTTGTTGACTCACAGAACTAGAGCTGAGTGCCTCCAAACTGAGGCTTACGGTGGAGTGGTGTGTTCTATGGGCATTTATCTGCACCCCAAAAAGAGCTTTGCTACTGTTGTCCAGGCAGACAGAAGCCTGTCTGTGGGCAGGAATGCAGAGAGACTGTCCTGACTGAAAGAACTGTGCCCTGTGTGTTTTCTGATCCTGTATTGTAACTTATTAACTTCCCTAATAAATTCCATAGTTAAGTGTGGTGTTTGAGTTCCGTGTGGCCACTGCAATGAATTATCCAACCCAGTTGAGCAGACGGTGCTGTGGAAGGAGCGATTGTTGCCACTTTTTTACAGATAACCTGTTTAACAAATGGTACTGACAAAACGGGTTGTTCAATTTCAGAAAAATCAAACAAGATTCACACTTCACACTTCATACAAAAATCCACTCAAAATGGATCAAAGACCTAAATGTGAAGCCTAACACTATAAAGATCATCAAAGAAAAAACAAGGACAAATTTAGGGGCCCTAATTTACGACATAAATAGTCTATAAAACATAACCCAAAATGCACAAACAGCAGAAGACAAACTAGACGACTGGGATCTCCTAAGAATTAAACACTAATGTGCATAAAAAGACTTCTCCAAAAGAATGAAAGAAGAACCTACAGGCTAGGGGGATATTTTTGACAACAACATATCAAACAAGGGACTGATCTCTAAAATTCAGAGGAAGTTTCAACACCTCAACAACAAAAAAGACGAACAATCCAGTTTAAAAATGGGCAAAAGATATGAGCAGACAATTTACCAAAGAAGGCATTCAGATGGCTGATAAGCACATGAAGAACTGCTTGCAAAAGTTTTAGCCATTGTTGTTGTTGTTAAGTGCCATGGAGTCAGTTCCAACTCATAGGGTTTCCAAGGAGCAGCTGATGAGTTTGAACTGCCAACCTTGTGGTTCACAGTCCAGTGCTGATCCTACAATACCACATCAGGAGTCCGCATTAGCCATTGTTGTTCTTGTTGATATTGTTAAGTGCCGTCAAGTTGGTTCCGACCCATAACAACTCCTGTATAGGGTTTCTGAGGAGCGACTGGTGAATGGAACCGCTGACCTTGCTGTTCAAACTGACTTTGCAGTCCAGCACATTAACCCACAGCATTAGCCATTAGAGAGATGCAAATCAAATCCACAATGAGATACCATCTCACCCCAGCAGGAAGAGCAAAGTTCAATAAAACAGAAAACAACAAATACTGGTGAACATGTGGAAAGATTGGAACTCTCATGCACTACTGGTGGGACTGTAAAATGGTGCAATCACTGTGAGCAGACAGTATGGTGTTTCCATAAGTAATTAGAACTAGAATTACCATTTAATGTAGCAATCCCACTAGTAAGTATATTGTTGTTGTTGTTAAGTAATTAGAAATCCTTTATAGGATTTCCACAGAGTGCCTGGTGAGCTTGAACTGCCGACCTTGCAGTTCAAACCAATCTTGCAGTCCAGTGCATTAACCTTTGGCGATATCCTAGAGAAATACAAGTTGACTCACAAAAAGATATATGGACACCCATGTTAACTGTAGCATTACTCACAACTGAAAGAAGATGGAAACAATCTAAGTGCCCATAATAAGTGGATCAATGGATAAAAAAAACTATGTTACATATACACAAAGGAACACTATATGCCACTAAGGAACAGCAAAGAATTCACAACACACCTCATAACATGGATGAAACTGGAGGATGGTATTAAATGAAAGAAATCTATCATGAGGGGACAAATGCTTTATAAGGCCACTATTATAAAAAGCAAAGGGTAGGCTTACACACACAAAAAATACATTCTTTGATGGCTATCAGGGTGGGAGGGGAAGGCAAGGTAAATCACTAATTAGAGGGTTATTGCTATAAAGTGCCATTGAGTTGGTTCTGGCTCATGGAGACCTTGTATAGTTTCTGAAGAGCAGCTGGTGAGTTTGAACCTCCAACCCTGCAGTTTAAACTAGACTTGCAGTCCAGTGCATTATCCTGCAGTGCCGTATCATTAGAGGGTTGTTGTTGTTGTTAAGTGCCATCAAGTCGATTCTGATCCATAGGGTTTCCAAGGAGCAGCTGGTGAGATTGTACCACTGATCTTTGCAGTTCAAACGACTTTGCAGTCTGACGCATTAGCCCACAGCGCCACACCAGGTCTCCTCATTAGAGGGTAGACATGTATTAACTACCCTGGATGGATGGAAAAGCACTATGGTGAAGGGAAAAGAACTATGCCCGAAAGGGAGATCAGCACACTATCACGAAAGCAAAGGAAGACACTAAGAGTTATAGACAACAAAGGTAAATACTATTACATACATTATCCTGCAATATCATTAATAACTAACAGTAATCTATAAGTAGATTCACAGACAGACATGAAAGCTGAACAGACATGGATAGGTGAATGGGACAATATATATGATCATATATAAGTTTGGCAGAGGATATTTCCACAAACATATTTATACGTGCTTTAAATGTATATCCATGCTATGAGTTGGAACCGACTAGATGGTACTTAAGAACAACAATGTATATAGTTGAGCAGACAGGGGCAAAGTCATGAAAATGTATAGTTGTAACCACACACCTTGCAGGAATAAGTCACTGGACTTGGGGCTTAGGAATGAAATTTTAGGGGACAGCTAAGTCAGTTGGCATAATATAGCTCACAAAGTCAATTCTATACCCTATTGTGGCAAGTAGCAACTGAGGTCTTAAAAACTAGGGAGTGCCCATCTGACATGCAGCTACTGGTGAAGAAAATCAAAGACTTGAGGAAACAATTAGTCCAAAGGACTAATGGACCACGGACACCACTACCTGCAGTACCCTGAGACCAGAAGAACCAGATAGTGCCTGGCTACAACCACTGGCCACAATGATCAGAATCACAGAAGATCCTGGAGTGAATGGGAGAAAATGTGAAACAAAAATCAAAAGCAGACTTACTTGTCTCATAGACCTAGGTGGAACCCTTAATACTATGGCTCTTAGACACCTTCAAACCTGAAAGTGAATTCACCTTCAGGGACCAACTGTCAGTCACGCACTAGAAGGCCTATAAAGTGAACAATAACATCAGGAAGGAACGTACTCCTCAGAACAATCAACCGTATGAGACCAAAAGGCAACATTTACCACAAAACAAAGCTCAGAAGGTAGGAAAAGGTAGGAAAGAAGGACAATTGAAAATGGGAAACCCAGGGAGGAATCAGAAAGAGTGCTGTTTACACTGAGAAAATTGTAACTACTGTTATGAAACAAAACGTGTATAGTTTACTGGAAATCTAATCTGTTCTGTAAACTTTCACCAAGACCAAATTCAGTAAGCAAATAAAGTTTGCTTTTTGGTGTCAGACACTGCAGATTTACTACTCAAAAGCTATTATTTGGTTTTATGACAAAATTTTAAGACAAAATGCTTACCTTTCTAAGCTCCTTTGTAGCTATGTGTGATCATGTGCCACAGTTTTGGTCAAAGCAGAAACCACTGGGTAGAGTTCCTGGTAAATTTTATAAGAGGGGATATACTCATGGTAAGACCTTTTTATCCTTTTCCCTTTCTTCCTCTCCAGAATGTTAAGGTCACTTCCTAAGGTAGGAGCTGAGGCGGCATTGCTCAGTAGGGGTGTTGTCCCCAGGATTGTGTGACAAGGAGACCAGTTAGTGACTTGATCCTTGCAGAAACTCTAAGAGGAGAGAGGAACTGACTCTCCTTAGACTGCAGCTTCTGATGGAGCTTCCCGTCCCCAGAGGCTACAAACTCTAACCCAAGATTTCTCAGCCTCTGCATCATTGCCATTTTGGGATAGACTTCTGGTAGCGTAGTGGTTACGAATCGAGCTGCTAACCGCAAGGTCGACAGTTCGAAACTACCAGCGGTTCTGCAGGAGAAAGATGAGGCGTTCTGCGCCCGTAAAGATTTACAGCCTCGGAAACCCTGTGCAGGGTCACTATGAGTTGGAACCGACTCCACGGTACTTAACAACAACAACAAATTCCTTCTTGGATGGGGCTGTCCTATATAATGTAGGATATTTAGCAGCATCCCTGACCTCTGAGGTTGTGGGGCGGAGAAGCAAAATTGGCCACTGTTGAGAACCCCTGGTCTAACTTCTGAACTGCTTAAATAGGTCAATTCCAAGAAGAGGGAAAGATTCTAGCTCTGTTCAGACTTGGGTAGCTTGTCTGACCTACCCAAGAGCTATAAGCAGTGAGAGGTGTGGAGTCCTGACAGATGGCCAACAAAGAGAGATAGAGAATCCACTGACTTCCACCGTAACTGTGCCAAGAACTGACTAAGAGGCCTATTGGTACAGTAAGCACACCCATAAAGCAAGATGGTATGAATCAACGACAGAGTCACTGGCGATCTAGCTGGGAAGGCTTCCCAAGCACCCTCAGAACACGGATACCAGCGTGTCCAGATAGTGACTGATGTGGTTACTGCTGCCTTGCAGTGTCTTTTAACACTTAGTGTCTTTTAACACTTCCAATGTTCTGCCAAAAGTTCTGACCAGGATGAGGACCACAATTCAAGCTCCAGTGCTACAAACTTTCTTCCATAATGAGGGTGTAACAGGGGTTTGTTTATTCACACAGTCTGCAAAGCAGGCACAACAAACATTCGGACGTGACCCTTAGTTCCTGGAGCCTACAGTCAGCTGAGGAAGTAGAATTATTATCCAAAGATGGCAAAAGTGTGGTGGATTATCTGGGTTTGGGCTTGCTCATCTGTCATGTGGAAAGAACTGAGCTTGGCCATCCAGACTCTCCGGGATACTGGGTGATCATGAAGCTGTGTTTGTGAATATGCTCTGAGACCTCAATCAGGAAGGCTGTGTCCTGAAAAAAAGACAGGGGAAAGTGGAGATGAGGCAATAGGCGGAAAAGACACAGTGATAAGCTTTGTCAACACAAAGAAGAGGCCAGCCAGATCTCTCCATTCATACAGAAATGTGAGGTCAAATGTCTATCACTACCTCTGGTGTCTCAGGTGTGAGTGGGTGTGCTTTCTGGTATCAAGACCTCTCTGGAAATCTACAGCATGGTGGAGACATGGACCCTGAGCAACATGATTTATTCAGACACCAAGTCATGTTTTCCTTCCTCTCTATTTCTTCCTTCTCCATGCTAGGCCTATAGCCAGAACCTCCTCCACTCAGGAAGGTAGGAAACCAGGCAGAAATGAAGACACTCATTACTTTAATAAACCCCTCTTTAACTGATATGGGATCCTGTATGGATTAAATTTCATAGTGAAAGCTCACACAAGAATGACAGTTTGCTGCCATGCGAATGCCTGAACCAGAAGGGCCTCTCTGCTCCCTCAACTCATCAGGCCAGGTTCCTTTTCACCTGCTGGCTGTGTCTCAGGAAAGATGTCCTCATTTGTATGTCTATCAAACACTAGCATTGGGGCTTCCCCATCCACCCATACCCATACCCAGCGTCCATTGTTAAACAGTTACCAGCACATCACTTACATTTCCCTTTGGCTCACAATCCATTGATGAGAACTTAGTGACAAGGCCACCCCTATGCTGTGAAATATACACTCCAGCTGTGCAGATATGTGCCCAGCTACTAACCTTATTACTGTGGAATAAAGATAAAGTGGATACTGGAGGACACAAGCAGGTGCTGTCCCCAGACTTGGTGAAGAAATTATGTCTGGGGTCCTGGAGCAGAAAGAAAGGTAGATTTGGATGATGGGAAACTCTCTGAGGCCAAGCAGGAAATGAGGTCTAGATTCCACACATGGTAGAGCTAGTTAGGGAGACACCTTCCATGCAAATCTTTTGGGCTCCCATGCATGTAACTCAATCTCATCCATGGAGAGCATTTTCAAATCCTGAGAGTGTAGGCACTTCCAGGCAAGCACCCTTCTCACTCCCTCAGGTCACATGACTTGTTGGGCTCTCTGAGTGAATCCTGTGGTCCTTCCCACCAACTTGCAGTGTGGCAGACCCACAGGTTTCACCCATTCCAGTGACTTTCTCCAAAATTCTCCTGACCAAAATCTCATTTTCATCTCTCAAGCTCTCCAAAGTGAGGGGGCTCAGCAGAGCAGAAACAAGCTCTCCAGGACTCCCTTTGAAGAGTACACAACTTGGACTGGACTGCCACTCACTGTGTTATTTGACCTCCATCTGATCTTGGAACCTAAGTTGAAACCTCCAGTCTACCATCTTGCTACTCTGCTGTTGTTAGCAACTAGCTGAGATCCAGCTAGTGGGAATAATTACAAATACACACTAAAATTGAGAACATTGATGATAACATTAATAACCAAATGAGGTGGGCGCTCAGTCTCCAAAATGGACAGTTGTCACAGTTTCTGAGTCTCCATCTCAGAGGCTCTGCTTTTTCATGGGGCCCTATCATCCCTAGTCCATCCCCACCCACCTGATAACTTAGGCAAGTGAGGGTCCCGCCTTGGAATCCATGCCCTAGATGCGTTCTCTGGATGCACCCTAATTCCCAGGATAAAAAGTTCACAGGCCAAGCAGATCATGACCGTCCACTTGACCCCTTTCTAGATCACATTCTAGATCCAAGCTATCTGGAATCCTCTGAGCTTCCTTCCAGGGTCTCTGAGATCTTCTTTCCTACCTTATTCCTACCAAAGGCAAACTGAGCCACTGGTGTGTGCACCTCTAGGCCCAGGAGATGGTCAACAGTGCCTACTGGGGAAGAGGTACATGCAGAGATATACCTCTTCCCAAAAAGGCACTCGAGAGGTATAGACAGAGATGGAGTCGTGGTGTGACGCTGTGGGTTAATGCATCAGACTGCAAAGTCATTTGAACTGCAAGGTCGGTGGTTCAAGCTCACCAGCTGCTCCTCAGAAACCCTATATAGGGTTGCTATGGGTCAGAATCGACTTGACAACACTTAACAACAAAAACAACATATGCACAGATTGGACAGTGACTAGGTGTCCGTATGTCTGCATGTAAGACCCTATATAAATCAGGGCCAAGTCCGGATGGAAGGAGCACAGGAATAGACTGTGGGTATGGGCGGGCTCAGCCTGCATTGCCAAGTACCAATGCAAACTTCTGAGAAGTCTAAGAATTCTAAATTTAAACCCAGCCTTCCAGGTTATTTACAAAGGTGTATTTGTAGGAGGCAAGAGACATATTTAACTCTGTTAGCGTGACTTATACCTTATACATATTTAGGCATATGTGGTATGAGGACTTCTATGTGTAGTCTTGATCTGGACCTTTAAATGTTAGAAACAGCCCACACTTAGCACTTCCTTTTTCTTTTTGGCCTCACATATTCAAACCAGAAACTGGCATTCATGAAGTGCCTCCAACTCCAAGTAACTCAGCAGCCAGGCTGATTAAATGCAAGAATCAGAATCTGACTTATTCTTGCATTAACCATGACCATTTTCCTTTTGCATCTGTAATAATACGAGCAAAACTTGAAGCAGGTGAGTCTTTGGTGATGGGGAGAGAGCAGACTAGGCTCTACCTTGGCAGAGATGTCAGTAAAATCAACATGTCATTTGATGGAAGGAGCAAAGTAGAGAGTCAGAGATGAGCAACACAGGACTGAAAATTTACTGTTTAAAATGTAGACCCTAAAGTGCAACTCCACCACTTGTCTGTCAGTTTGTCATACTGTGGTGGTTAGTGTGTTGTTGTGATGCTGGAAGCTATGCCACTGGTATTTATAATACCAGCAGGAAAACTTATGTTGGATAGATTTCAATGGAGCTCAAAGACTAGAAAGAAGGAGAGGCAGACCATTTCTGAATGATTATCCACTGAACACCTTATGAATAGCAGTGGAACATTGTCAGAGATAGTGCTGGAAAATGAGACCCTCAGGCTAGAAAGCACTCAAAATCTGACTGGGGAAGAGATGCCTCCTCAAAGTAGAGTTGACTTTAAATACATAGATGGAGCAAGGGTTTCAGGATCTTCATTTGCTGATGGGGCACAACTCAAAATGAAAAGAAACAGCTACAAACATCCATTCACAATCAAAATGTGAAATAGATAAAGTATGAATCTAGGAAAATGGGAAGTCATCATAAAAGAAATGGAATGCATAAAGATCAATGTCCTAGGCATTAATAAGCTGAAATGGACTGGTATTGGTCATTTTGATCAGACAATCATATGGTTTACTTTGCCAGGAACAACAAACTGAAGAGGAATGGTGTCCCATTCATCATCAAAAAGAACATAGCAAGATCTGTCATGAAGTATTATGCTGCCTGTGATAGGATAATATCCACACGCCTACAAGGAAGACCAATTAATATGACTATTGTTTAAATTTGCACACCAACCACTAAAACCAATGATGAAGAAACTGATCAAAGATGCATTGATAATTACTGGTCACTAGAAAGCAAAAGTTGGAAGCAAAGAGGAAGGATCAGTGATTGGAAAATATGGACTTGATGATAGAAACGATGTTGGATATTGCATGACAGAATTGTACAACAGTTATTCGTTGCAAACACCTTTTTTAAACAACATAAACAATGACTACACATCGACTTCACCAGATGGAACACACAGGAATCAAGTCTATTATATCTGTGGGAAGAGACGACGGCGAAGCTCAATATCATCAACCCAAAGAGGAGCCAAAAGTGGGGCAGACTGTCAATGTTTATTTGTGTTTTATTGACTATGCAAAGGCATTCTATTGCACAGATCATAACAAATTATGGACAACATTGAGAAAAACTGGAATTTCAGAACACCTAATTGTGCTCATGAGAAACCTACACATAGAACAAGAGACAGTCCTCCAAACACAATGGTTTAAAATCAGGAAAGGTATGTGTCAGAGTTGTATCCTTTCACCATACATGCTGAGTAAATACTCTGAGAAGCTGGATTACATGAAGAATGTGGCATCATGATTGGAGGAAGACTTATCAACAACCTGCGATGTGCAGGTGACACATCCTTGCTTGTGGGAAATGTAAAGGACTTGAAATACTTACTGATGAAGATCAAAGACTGCAAACCAATGTAGATTGTACATGTACGTAAAAAAAGAAAGAAAGAAAATCCTCATAAATGGACACCAATAATTAACATCATGATAAACAGAGAAAATAATGAAGTCTAAGATTTCCTTTTATTTCCATCCACAATCAACGCCCCTGGTAGCAGCAGTCTAGAAATCAAATGATCTATTGCCTTAGGCAAAGCTGCTGTACAAGACCATTTTAAAGTGAAAAACATCAAAGAGGTTACTTTGAGGACTAAGGTATGTCTGACCCAAGTCTTGGTATTTTGAATCATCTCATATGCATGCCAAAGCTAGACAATGATTAAGGAAGACCGTAAAAGAATCGATGCATTTGAATAATGGTGTTAGAAAAGAATATTGACTATATCATGGACTGCCAAAAGAATGAACAAATCTTTTTGGAAGAAGTGCTGCTGGATAGAAGCCATGATGGTGAGACCTTGTCTCAGATACTTTGGACACAGTATCAGGAAGGACCGGCCCCTGGTAAAGTGGAGAGTCAGTGAAACAGAGGAAAGCCGTCAACAAGATATATTGACACAGTGGCTGCAACAATGGGGTCACACATAACAACAATTGTAAGGATGGCACAGGACTGGACAGTGTTTCATTCTGTTGTACATAAGGTCACTATGAGTCAGAACCAACTCAGGGTACCTAGCAATAACAGTGAAGGAGCAACTATTGGTCTTTCCCTATCCAGAGCAAAGAAGAGTGAAGAAAATCAAAGATGCATGGAAACAATCAAGCCAAAGGACTAATGGACTACACAAACCCCTAAAACCAGGACTAGATAGCACCCAACTACCACTCTGACATTCTGAAAGGGATCGCATTAGAAGATCCTGGGTAGAGTGAGAGGACAGTGTGAAAGGACAAAACTCGAAATCACAAACAACATTTTTTTTTTAAAGACTAGGTTTACTCGTCTGATAGAAACTAGTAGAATCCCCAAGGCTGTACCTCTTAGACACCCTTCAGTCTTGGAATTGAACTGAACAGTCTGTGGCTGATGTTTCAGCCAAGCAATAGATAGACCTACAAGGTGAACAATAACACCAGGGCAGTGCATACTCCTTAGAAAAACCAACTGGACAAGATCAAAAGGGTAGCATTTGCCCAGATAAAGCTCAGAAGGCAGAAAGGGCTAGGAAAGAAAGACAAATGGAAACAGTAAACACAAAGAGGAATTGGGAAGTGTTGTTACATTGTGGGAATTACAATAAATGTCACAAACCAAAATGTGTGTGAAATGCTGAATGGAAAACCAATTTGCTCTGTAAACGTTCAACCAAATCAAAATAAAAAGTTAAAAAATAATATAAAATGTGCCCCAAATTGAAGAAAAGTATTCATTTTGGTATGTAATCTACCAGAATCTTTTAAACGGAAACCTCAAACACCATCTAACTGAATGGTTTCAAGACTTTTTTAATCAGCAAGATCTCTTTTTATCAAAATGAAAGCTTAAGTGAAATCTCAATATTAAGCAGACAAAAATAATTAACATGTTCATCAGACCATTTAAATCCTTATTGATTTTTGGAAACTAGTTCACTATTTATAGATTTCTCTAAAATTCCTCTCCAAAGCAAAGATTGAAAACCACTAACCTAGCAATAGCGTAATGGTTGGGTTTCTAACCTCAAGGTCAGCAGTTCGAAACTAACAGCTGTTCTTCAGGAGAAAGTTGTGGCTTTCTGTTCCCATAAAGATTTACAGCCTCGGAAACCCTATACAGGGTATCTATGAGTTGGAACTGACTCCACAGCACATAATCAGCCAACCAACCTAGCAGTAAGGATCCCTGGTAGCATACTGGGTTACGAGTTGTGTTGCTAACTACAAAGTTAGCAGTTCGAATCTACCAGCTGGTCTGTGGGAGAAAGATGAGGCTTTCTGAACCTGAGCACAGTGGTTACGAATCGGGCTGTGAACCTCAGGGTCAGCAGTTCCAAACTACTTGCTGTTCCGCGGGAAAAAGATGAGGCTTTCCGCTCCCGTAAAGATTTACAGCCTCGAAAACCCTGTACAGGGTTGCTATGAGGCGGAACCAACCCCACAGCACATTACAACAACAACAACAAACATTTACAGCCTTGAAAATTCTATACAGGATCACTGAGTTAGGACTCACTTGACAGCAACAACAACAACCCAGCAATGAGTTAAGTATTGGGTTGCTAACTGCAAGGTCTGAGGTTCAAATCCCCCTGCCAATCTGATGTAGAAAAATTAGGTTGTCTGCTCTCTTGAGGATTCCCGGTGTGGCACTGTAAGATAAGGACTGGATCAAAAGGTCAGTTTGAACTGCAACGTCAGTGGTTCAAACTCACCAGCTGCTCCGTGGAAACTGCTGACTTGGAACTGACTTGATGGCACTTAACAATAACAAGCTCCTGTAAAGATTTATTGTCTTGGAAACCCTAAGGATCTGTTCTAATCTAGCAGTGATGGGTGTCTTGGTTGTGTCCTGCACAGCATTCAAACCAGTTGTCTGTCATCTTGACTCATGTGTGTCATAGTAGAACTGATTTCAATAGCTGATTTTTCTGAAATATATTACCAGCCCTTTCTCCAAAGTTGCCTCTGGGTAAACTCAAACATCCAGCTTTTCAGTTAGCAGCCAAGCAGGTTAACCGTTTGCACTGCCCAAGGACTTGGCCCAGTATCTATTCCCCCTTTTGGTGCTAACAATCCTCAGACCAACCCTCCTTCTCTTCAGGCCATGAGGTTTGGATGTTGCAAGCCTCCAGGTCAGCCTCACCTTCACCCTACCCTCATCCAACAGAGGTCACCTGATCTAGGATTGGTCCATCAGTATATTCTATCCCATCCTGGGCCACAGTAACTCGTTCAGAGAAAAAAGATGACCAAAGCAGAGCCAATTAGAGCAAATTCTCTTTTCTGTTATGTCTTCTGTGACAATAGGCAGTCCAAGGAAAGCAGAGCAGAGGCAGGACGAAACGGAGTCTTGAAGCTTCGTAGAAGCCCAACCATGCATGAAGCCGGAGCTACCATGTGCTTTTCACTTACATGTGCCAGTGCAGTCCCCTTCTCTATACAGGCCAATGTGGCTAGATTTTTGTCATCACAACAAGAGAGCCCTGACTGGTCCAACATCCATGTTTTACATGTGAAGACACTAAAGCCAGTGAAGGTATGCTGGATAGCTGCCTGAGGACACCAAGGTCCCAATCAGAAGCCAAAACTAGTATCCAGTTCTTCACATGAATGATGACTTGCAGTTTTAAACTTGTCCATGTCCTTTTTAATTTATTAAGACTAACTACGTTGATTGCATCTTGGTGGAAAGAGGTTTCTTGGAGCTCAGCCAAAGGAAGCTAGCTCATACATGAGAAAGACCAGCTTCCCATGAAGGTAGAGTGCTGTGGTATCATATGAGACCTTGGGAAAGTCACATCTGACTCAGTCTTTTCTACCCTCTCTGCTTCCTGGAATTTCACCAATGAACTATCTTTCCCTTAGATTTAGAATTACTTTGTGTTCTTGTTGCTGACTGCCATCAAGTCAGTTTCAACTCAGCCACCCTGTATAGGATTTCTGAAGAGCTGCTGGTGATTTTGAACCACTGACCTTGTGGTTAGCAGTCAAGAATTTATCCTACCGAGAACAAACAAGATTGCAAATTGGGTGGGAAGTGCAGTAAGGAGCTCCATCAGCAGCAACACAGAATACAGGACCAAGCAGGCTCAGGGGATGGTTCCAGAATTCTGAACCACATATAAAGGAATATTTAGAAGGTTGGAAGGCTTACAGCTAGGGGAAGTTGTAGCAAAAGCAAGAAATCCATTGCT
>NW_006408546.1:16961189-16962812 GCF_000296735.1 Chrysochloris asiatica | reverse complement strand
CATTGTTTCTGCTGAGAAGTCAGAGAGTAATCTGATTTACTTGCCTTTGTAAGTGACACTTCTCTTCTCCCTGGCCACTTTTAGGATTTTCTCCATGTCTTTGATTTTGGAGAGCTTGATTTTTACATGTCTTGGTGACTTTCTTTTGTGGTCTATCCTTCCTGGGGTACGTTCGGCTTCTTGAATGCTTATCTTCACATCTTTCAAGATGTTAGGGAAATTTTCTGCCAGAAGCTTTTCACCTATCACCTCTGTGGACTTCTCTTGAGTCTTCCTGCTCCGGAATGCCAATAATTCTTAAGTTGTTCCCCTTCATGTTATCCAGCATGAATCTTAGACTCTCTTAGATTTTTTTTGGTTTGTTTCTGTGTGCTCTTCTATCTTAGCAGTATTGAGAGATTTTGTCTTCCAGCTCACTAGTTCTGGCTTCCATCTCTTCTATTCTGCTCCTTTCCTCTTTCAGTGTATTGTCCATTTCTAGTATTTTATTATTAATCATTTGGACCTCTTTTTTGCAGGTTTTGAATTATTTCCAATGCTGTATCAATCTTGTTTGATTGCTCTTGTAGTACTTTCCTGACTTCTTCCTTGTTTTCCTCCACCCCTTTTTGGAGCATTTGAATTTGTTTTCATGTCATTCTTCTGAATTCCTTCTCAGGCAAATCCAAAACCTGCTTTTCCTCTTATGGGGAGCCATTGTCTGTCTCCAGCTCATTTGTCTCAGTTATTGTTTTCTGTTTTGGGACATGTTTTGAGATCTTATGTTGTGTTTGAGATCTTTTGTTTGTCATTTCCAGTAGTTATGTGGTTTTTTTAATGCTTAAATGGATGTTTGTTGTTGTGTTATTAACCTTACTGGGTGTCTCCTGGTGGATATGATCAGGATATAGGCTTCCCTTTTCTCATGTAATGTTTAGCAGCTGCTATTGGCTTTTGTCTCAATGGTGGAATATTATGGGGTATGCTTGTAGCTTGGCTATATGGCCACAATTGCTGTATCTTCTTGGGTAATGTTGGGAGAAAAAGCTTCCACCTCCAGAAAAACATGTGTGATCAAAAGGACCAAAATCAGAAGCAATATAGAAGCAGAGACAAAAACCACCACTTTGAAACAAAAATAAAACTGTGGCCGACTATCCAGTCACCTTGCTACATAGGCAGTGTGTGTGCACCATAGAAGCCTCCAACAGTGGGTGGGGGTGTCCGCTCATTCAGGCCCCTACTCTAGTCACCACCATGGAGGTGCGTAGATAGATATTGAGAAGTTAATGGGAGAAAGATTGTCCACTATTTTTGTCCCTGAAGGTTAGTTAGGTATCTGCATGTGCACAGCATCATTCTCCAGAGAGTCACGTCCTTTTATGTTGGGGTTTTACACATTGTTCTATGGTTTGTCTGTCAGGTCTGTTGGGCCTGCTTTTTTATTGCTAGATAGGTCTGTGACCCCAAGGCTTATGTCATAAGCAGCCACCAAGCTCTTTCTCTCCGTACCGTGGGAAAACTGTGGGGTCAGCGCTGGACTTATATTTGGGGAGAGGGTGCACACCCACCTGCCTGAAGGCATCTGGGCTGGGCAAAGAAGACGTGACAGGGAAGAGGAGGAAAAAATGTGTACAATCCCCA
>NW_006408546.1:16941647-16959204 GCF_000296735.1 Chrysochloris asiatica | reverse complement strand
TTCTATGTGTGTTGATTGTGGATTCAAGCAAACTGTAGTATTTGACAACTTCAATATTTTCTCCATTAATCATGATTTTATTTACTGGCCCATTTGTGAGGATATTTGTTTTATTTACATTGAGGTACAATCCAAATTGAAGGATATAGTCTGATTTTCATCAATATTTTAAGTGCTCTTCGATTCCAGCAAGCAAGGTTGTATTATCTGCAGATTGTAGGTTCCTAATGAGTCTTCCTCCAATCCTAATGCCATGTTCCTCATATAATCCAGCTTCTTGGGTTATTTAATCAGCATATATATTGAATTATGAAAGAATACAACCCCAGCACACACTTTCCCTGATTTTAAACCATTCAGTATCCCCTTGTTCTGTTTTAACAATCGCCTTTTGGTCTTTTGGTTCACAGTCCAATGGTTATCTTATGGAGCTACCAAGTTCACCTAATACAAAATTAAGTACAAGTTCCTCAAGAACACAATTAAGTATTCTGGAATACCCATTCTTCTCCATGTTATTTATAGCTTGTCATGAACCACACAATCAAAAACCTTTGCATAGTCAATAAAGCACAAGTAAACATCATTGTAGTATCCTCTGCTTTCAGCCAAGATTCATCTGACATCAACAGTGATAACACTAGTTCCACATCCTCTCATGAATCTGGCTTGTATTTCTGGTAGTTCCCTGTCAATGTACTGTTGCAACAGTTTTTGAATTATCTTTAGCAAAATTGTACTTGCATGTGATATTAATATTTTCTGATAATTTCTGCATTCCATTGGATCACCTTTCTTTAGAATGGGCACAAATATGGATCTCTTCTAATCAACTAGCCAGATAGTTGTCTTCACAATTTCTTGGTATATGAGTGAACACCTCTAGTGCTGCATCAGTTTGTTGAGAGATTTCAATTTGTATTCTCTTAATTCCTGAAGCCTTTTTCCCTCCTTAAGTGCACTTTGGACTTCTTCCTTCAATATCATCAGTTCTTGTTCATATGCTACCTTTTGAAATGGTTGAACATCAACCATTTCTTTTGGGTACATAGGTGCTGTATATACCTTCCATCTTCTTTTGATGCTTTTAGCCTCATTTAATATTTTACCCATTTGTTGCTGTAGTGTGCTGTCAAGTCGGTTCATTATTGTTAAGTGCTGTCTAATAGGTTCCGATTCATAGAGACCATGTATAGGGTTTCCAAGGCTTTAAAGGTTTGCAGAAAGAAATTTAATCTTTCTTACTATAGCAAATACATTAAAAACATCTCAAGTGTTCTTCCCACAAGCAATCTACCCTTCCCTACTAAGAGTCATAAGTCACTGTTTTAGAATCAGGCAAAACAACCAAAACATTTTTGTTGTTGTTTTTTGGGGAGCAACCCTACATATCATTCTCTTCTCTGATCATGAATTTCTATAGAAGCTCTATGATCACTATAAATATAGAGCAAATCCATATTGTTTGTGCATTAAGTGCTTTCAAGTCAGTTCCAATTCATAGCGACCCTTTATAGGGTTTCCGAGGAGCAGCTGGTGAACTTGAACCACTGACCTTGAAAGTCAAACTGACCTTGCAGCCCAGCACATTAACCTGTATCACCACAAATCCATATTGGAGGAGTGAATTGTTCTTTTTGAAAAAATAATTCAAAGTGAGGCTGGCTCTCTTGGGAATTTAAATTCAAAATGTGTACTAAGGAGATGACAGTTTGATCATGATTGCATGAATGATTTCTTTTAGAAAGATCAACATGAGGCTGGTTGCTATGAGTTGGAAGAACCCAAATTGGCAGGTCAGAAGACAGCCTACTGATACACAGGCTGCAGGAGTTGGTGAATCAGGTCAGGTGACTGGCCTAAAGTCCCTTTAACTGGGGGCCAGATGTAATGAGCCAGATGCAGGAGCCAAAGCAAGAGATTTTACCCATAGACTCCTTTAATATTTCAAGTCAAGCCTTGAATTTTTTTTCTTCAGTCTTTCAGCTTGGGAAATGCTGAACATGTTCTTCGCTTTCGGTTTTCTAATTCCAGGTCTTTGCACATTTTATTATAATAATTGACTCTGCCTTCTCAAGTTGCCCTTTGAAATTTTCTGTTCAGTCTTAAATTTTATCCTTTCTTCCATTCGCTTTAGCATCTCTGTGCTGGAGTGCAAGTTGTAGAGTCTCTTACGGCATTCATTTTCTTTCTTTCCTGTCTTTTAAATGATTTTTGCTTTCTTCTTGTATGAGGTTCATGATGTCATCCCACAGCTCTGTTGGTCTTTGGTCATTAGTGTCTATTCATCAAATCTGTTCTTGAGATGGTCTCTAAGTTCAGGTAGGATATGTTCAAGGTAATATTTTGCCCCTTGTGGACTTGTTTTAATTCTCTTCATCTTCAGACTGAACTCGCACATGAACAGTTGATAGTTTGTTCCACAGTCTTAACCCTAAACTTGTTTTGGCTAGTGATATTGAGCTTTTCTACTGTCTCTTCCTACAGATTTAGTCAATTTGATTACTGAGTATTCCATCTGGTGAGGCCATGTTTATAGCTGTTGGGGATGTTGTTGAAAAAAGGTATTTGCAATGAATAAATCATTGATCTTGCAAAATATTATTATGTAATTTCCTGCACCATTTCTATCATCAATGCCATATTTTCAAACTACTAGTTTTGCATCCCAATCACTAGGAATTGTCATTGTATCTTGATTGCATATTTGATCGATTTTGGATTGAAGAAGTTGGCAGAAGTTTTCAATTTCATCATCATTGGCTTTAGGAGTTGATGTGTAAGTTTCAGTAATAGTGGTATTAACTGGTCTTCCTTGTAGGTGCATGTATTGTTCTAACACAGACAGTTCTGTACTTCAAGATAGATCTTGAAATGCTCTTTTTGACAATGAATGAGATGCCATTCCTCTTAAATTTTCCATTTCCAGTATAGTAAACCATATGTTTGTCCAAATCAAAATGGCTAATACCAGTCCATTTCAGTTCACTAATGACTAGGATATCAATCTTTATGCATTCCAGTTCATTTTTGACAACTTCCAATTTTCCTAGATTCATCCTTTGTACATTCCACATTCTGATTATTAATAGATGTTTGCAACCATTTCTTCTCATTTTGAGTTTTGTCCCATCAGCAAATGAAGGTCACGAAAGCTTTGTTCCATTCACATCATTAAGGTCAACTCTACCTTGAAGCAGGTGCTGGTGTGTCACTGTAGGATAAGCAGTTGACTACTAACCATTAATTTCACAGTTCAAACCCACCAACCTCTCCTCAGAATTCCTATACAGAGTCGCTGTGAGTCGGAAGTGACTTGACAGCATTTAACAACAGCACCAATGACTTTGTGGAGGCAGGTCTTCCTCAGTTGCATTTTAAGTGACTTCTAACCTGAGGGCTCCTTTTCCATCAGTATTTCAGACTATTTTCCATTGATATTCCTAAGTTTTTCGGTGGCTAGCCTTTCAAAAGTGGTCTGCCTTGACTTCTTTCTAGTCTGGCTCAGTCTGGTAGCTCCACTCAAACTTGTCTACCATGGGTGACCCTGTTGTGGTTAAGTGTCACTGAGTCACTTCTGACTCATAGCAACCCTGTATTGAGTTTCCAAAGTGCAGTTCATGGGTTTGAATTGCTGACCTTGTGATTAGCAGTCCAGTGTTTATCTTACGGTGTCACACCAACACTCCTGGGTGACACTGCTGGTATTTAAAATACCAGTGGCATGACTTCTGGCACCACAGCAACACACAATCTACCACAGTATGACAAATTGACAGATGACTGGTGGATTCTGACTCATAGTGTTTCCAAGACTATAAATCTGTATGGGAACAGACAGCTTCATCTTTCTCCTGCAGAGCAGCTGGTTGGTCTGAACCTCTGACATTGCTGTTAGTAGTACAATGACTAACCCACAGAGTTAACTATTGCTCCTACAAAGATGAACCAAATCTCTGATGAAGAAAATGTTAGAAACAGTGAACCTGGGGACCACTATACACAGTGAGTGCTCCTAGAACCTGCCTCATACATGGAGCATATTTCACCCTCAATGACCCCATGAAAAATTAATAATAAGACTCTATTATCAGAGAACATCCAATTCAAATTTCTTTGGTTGTCTCATATTACACATACACAGTTTTAAGCCCATACTTTATATTGGTTGATATGTCTCTTAAGCTCTCTTTGAAATCTATAAATTCTGCCTTACCCTTTTCGTGTCTTTCCTTACAAGTTATTTTTCAAATATTACATCTAATATTTTTCAAGACTCAATGTTCTTCTTCAGCAACTTCAGGGCAAAGCTGAAAGATGATTGTACTGCCATGATTTCTGCCATTAAAAAATGCATTTAGAGAGGCAGACGAAAGGAGTTAATTACGGAACTACGTCTAATTGGAGTTCTTAGTTCTTCTGCATGTATCAGTGCTCTTCAAGTTAGCTGATGCTTTTAAAAATGAGATTTATTGCAACAGTATCCCATCCATTAGCCAGTGGAGCACATAGCACTTGTTTTCTCTTTTCTGATGGCAGTTATTTCAAATATTAATTTATACTTTGACACACCCTATTCATCTGTGATACCTTCTTCCTGTCTGATAAGGTAAGATCATCCTGGATTATATGGTGCATTTCCTGCCCCTGACCTGGATCCAAGGAAATATGACTCTTCTGTACAGAGTCTTTTCACAGGCCATGTTGTGATGCTGGCCCTCAGGTTAGAAGTCACTTAAAATGCAACTGAGGAAGACCTGCCTCCACAAAGTCATTGGTGCTGTTGTTAAATGCTGTCAAGTCACTTCTGACTCACAGCGACTCTGTATAGGAATTCTGAGGAGAGGTTGGTGGGTTTGAACTGTGAAATTAATGGTTAGCAGATCTATAGTCCTATGTCTGTAGTAGATTGCTAGTAGATTGATCATTGATTTCTAAACTTTTTTAGAAGACAGAAGTAGGAAATACTTTTAAGATAAAATAAATCATGAGCTCCTTCTGATTCTTCCCATTTAAATTTAGAGCCATAGAGCTTTACTTAAACTCATGTTTTTCTTCTTTCTCCCATTATTTATCTCCTTTTCCCATGCTGAAATGTGTGGTTCCAAAATACCAATGTAATTACTCATTTGCTTTATCCACAGTGGACACACTATACTAGCAATATCAACAACAATATGATTACTGAAAAGCGTTTAAGGTGTTGTTTATGTTTTTGAAGTTATTTTTGTCTGTAGAGAATATGAATGGTCTGTTAAATTATTGTTACTAAGTGCCACCGAGTCAGTAACAACTCATAGCAACCTTGTATAGGGTTTCTGAGGAGTGGCTGGTGAGTTTGTACTAACCCTGCAGTTAGCAGTCCAGTATGTATCCTACAGCTTCACATCAGGAGTCTGGACGGTCAAATCGTTATTGTTAAGTGTCATAGAACCATTTCCAACTCATAGTAACCCCCAGAAACCGCATATAGGGTCGCTATGGGTCGGAACAGACTCGACGGCACTTAACAACAACAAGAAGTTCCTCTCTATTTTTGAGTTGGAATCCTGGTGTCATGCTGTAGGATAAGTACTGGACTGCTAACCACAAGGTTGGCAGTTCAAACTCACCAGCCACTCCTTGGAAATCCTATATAGGGTCACTATGGGTCAGATTTGACTAAAAGGCACTTAACAACTATAATATTCTTTAGTTGTATGCCAACAGCTCAAAATTCTTAGTGGTCAAAGATGGTACAACTTGACCATCAGTAAGAACAGCAACTGCAATGGAGTAACAAAAACACTGTAGTTGTTAAGTGTCATCTAGTCAGTTCTGACTCATAGTGACCATGTTTGAGTTTCCAAGGAGCAGTTGGTGGGTTTGAACCACTAATCTTATGGTGAACAGTCCAGTGCTTATCTTACTGCACCACATTGTTTAAATAATTAAACATATATTTAACTATGTTTAAATATATGAGATCATGAAGATATGTTGTTGTTGTTATTAAGTGCTGTCAAGTTGTTTGACTCATAGCAGTCCTGTATAAGGTTTCTGAGGAGTAGCTGGTGAGTTTGAACTACTGACCTTGCGGTTCAAGCCAACCTTATGGTTGAGTGTTCCAGTGCCCACCTTTGGAAGATGCTAGGAACCAACTCATTAATTTAAAAACAGATAATGAAATCAAGTATGTCTGTCTCCACTTTCTACCTTGCTAACCTGGTTGTTAGTCCTAGAACATGCACATTCATAAGAATTGGTCTTCTAAATCAAGGCTTTAGTGAATGGATATGCTAGATCACACTGAGATGGAAAGATCCAAGGTATGGGTAGGCACACACCATGTCTGCTCTGCCTAGTGATAGAGGAAATCGAACCCAGGTGGATGGCCCTATCAAAGTCAGAGGGCTCTGAGCATCAGCTCTGCCTCCGTTCATGACATCAGAATTCAACCAAGGACCCTCCCCAGGAAGTCCTCTGACCTCTCAGGCCTCTCAGATCTATAGTCCTATGTCTGTCATTCCTAGTCAAAGTGCTGCCACCCATGCTGTACCCTGGGAACTTGTGCTGTCATCACTGGACGAGTGCCCCTGAGTCTGAAGCACTTCATTCCGCGCTTGATTTGGTATTTATATTGGCAAGAGATAGCTACACAGGCAGAGAAGCCTCTGCTTTTCTGACATCTAGCATTCAAACCAGCCAGCCATTCCCAACCCCTTTGCAATCAGCCACCATCCATCCCATCCAGAGCTCTGATAAAGTGAGATTTCCAGCATTTATACTATTTTCTCAAAGATCCTAATTTATCTTCTCAACTTCAACTTCTTTGAGTACGTACTTGCTTACGTCACCATCTGACTTCTGTGTCTTGGGACTTTGGGCCTGACTTGCCAGCTTGCACAGCCTTGTGACTCAACAGCCCAATTTTGTGCGAATGAAGAGAACTCTCCAGACTGATGTCTGAACTGCAGATTTGGGACCTGCCAGACTCTACAACTGTGTGAGCCATTTCCTTGACAGTCTGTGAATTCTCTGAGAAGTTGCAGCAAATGGAGGATCCCTGGGACACTGGGGAGAATATCTTGGGGAAGGAGTAGTGGTTGGTATCAGGAAATATTATGCGAGTGTGGTGGCAACATACAATAAGTACTGGACAGAGAACCACAAGGTCCATAGTTTGAATCCGCCAGCTACTCTGCGGGAGAAAGATGAGGCTTTCTGCTCCCGTAAAGATTTTTAAAAGTCTTAGGAACCCTATACAAGGTCACTATGCATCAGAACTAACTCACAGACACTTAACAAAAACAACTATATGCCAGATACCTGATGGTCACTTGGGGGCAGAAGATGCTTCAAAAGTAAAGTGGATAAGCTGTGTGGACATGGCAAAAATTCCTTAATGGTCCAGTGCCTTAGTTGTCTTATCTGCAAAATGGGCATACTTCCTCCAAGGCACTCACAGGCCACCACAGCCCTTACTGGGATAATAGTTTATCAGCTATTGAGTGTGAGTATAAACCCACAAGGAAGAGGTGGTCATTCCTTCTGAGCACACTGTAGGGGCTTAAGAAAAACATGTTGACTGATTTAATTCTCTAATCACTTTATTTTGTGTTGACTGAAGACTTGTTGAAACTTCTGGAGGATACAAAGATGAATAGACTCAAAGTCTATATAATGTTTGCAAGAATGGGCTGTCATCCTGTAAATTAACAAGTTTGCCTGGTACTCAGGGAAAGGATCACCTAACTCTGCCTGAAGAGGTCAGCAGGGCCTCCTTGCAGGGGACAGGACATATGAGCTGGGCCCAAAATGCTGAATCCACTTGCCCCTCACTCCTTCTTGAACCTGCAGTACAGAGAAGGGCAAGGACAAAGGTAGGACAGTGTGGAACACCGGGACACACCTAGAAGCCCTGAGCACAGACGTGGGGGCTGAGGGATGGGAGAGCAGGATGATGTGAAAATTGCAGGCACTCAGGGGTTTCTACAAAGGGCCTTGGGGCTTGGGGTACAGAGAGGGACCAAACTAAGGAAATTAACATCAGCCTGGAAGTGTGGGGGAGCCCTGGGAAGGTTCGAACCAGGATGGTTCCCAAGAAAATGGTAGTGCTATATAACAGTTAAGAACAAGGACCCTGGGGGTAGAACTGATGCTGTTAAGTGCCAGTGCCATCCAGTCAGTTCAGATTCATAGTGACCCAACTCAGGGTTTCTGAGGAATGGCTGGTAGATTTCAACCTCCAACCTCTTTGAGTCCAAATCTTAGCTCTTGCCATCTACAAGCTGTGTGAACATAGGAACGTTCTTCTCAATCTCTGGGGCTTAGTTGTCTCACCTGTAAATGGGCGCAATAATAATACTTACCTCAAAGGGCTATTGTGAGAATTAAATGAGCTAATTTTTATAAATGTTTAGAACTGTGCCAAACACATAGTAAGCACTCAATAAGTTATAGTAATTATAGTATCATCACTATTATTGTTGTTGTTAAGTGCTGTCAAGTCGGTTCCAACTGGTAGCCACACTGTATAGTGTTTCCGAGAAGCAGCTGGCATGTTTGATTTGTCACTGTAATATTAGCATTGTCACTTCTTGAATTTTTTAATTTAATTATCTGTAGTTCCTATCTGTAGTTCCTATTACCACCCATAAGGTCAGAAATCCTGTGCCTCTTGCTTATGCTAGAGGCCCAACTGAAACCAAGCCAAATATGTTGCTGTCAAATCAATTTCAACTCATGGTGATCCCATGTGTTCTATCGGGTTTTCAAGGCTGTGACCTTTCAGAAGCAGATTGCTAGGTCTTTCTTCTTAAGAGTCTCTGGGTAGATGTGAACCACCAAACTTTCCATGAGTCATGGATAGCTTCGTTGTTTGTGCCACCAAAGGAATCCCTCCTACAATCCCAATGCCTAACAAAACACCTAGCACACAGAAGATGCTCTGCTGCATGAAACAACTGGTAGACTGGATAGGTTGGTCCTTATGTGATAGGGAATTCTCGAACCCCTGGAGACCCTGGACAGCCCTGACTGAGGCATCTGGGCCCAGGTCATCTGCTCATTCTTAACAGACTCTCAGCTATAGATATACAAATCACCCACAAGGACTGCTTACCCCAGGATCCAACCTCCCTCTACGTCTCAGAAGTTTGCCATTTACAGATCTATCTCGTTGTCAATCTGCCTCCTCTACCAGAGGTCCAGAAACCTTTCATTCTAGGGACCGTTGGCTTTCTATCATCTCGTGTTCAAGCCAGTCAACAATTCTCAATCCTTTCAACCCATCCTCTCACCTCTGCCCAAGTGACCCTTTCACATTTCAAATTGAGTGAGGTCACTTCCTGCTTAAAACCCAGCCCTGATTTCAATTGTACTCAGTATGAAGGCCAAACTCTTCAGCACAGCTGCCCACCAAACCCTACACTGTCAACCCTAGGCTCACGTCCTATACCCCACTCTCCAATGGCATCATCACCCCCAGTTTCCACCTCTCCTTGACCTTTTTGCCTGTTATGCTCAAAATACTCCATTTGTACCTCTGCCTCCAGTTCCCGTCTTCCCTCAGGACCCCTGGAAAACTCTTCTTCACCCTTCAATTATTGCTCCCTTTGGGGTTCTTGGGCACCTCTCCCCAGGCACCCTGCTGTAGCTTGATCTGTCAGTGTTATAACAATTTGCTGTTTATATTCCTGTCTCCACACAGGACTGGAAGGCCTTAAGGATGTCTCTTTTTGTATCCCCGTTGCTCTGCCCAGAATCTGGGGTACCATAGGCACTCAGGAAGTATTGGCTGGTGGGTTGATCCATTGACAGAGTGAATGAATGAATGAATGAATGAATGAATAGCTCTGTGACTCTATGATCAGAACATAGTAGGAATTAAATGACTGTTTCTTGTAGATTTGCATGAATAAAGCATAACTCCAATGGCCCTGGAAGCCCAGAAAAATCACATGAGCAGTTCAAATCTGTCCTGTAGAGTGGCTATGAGTTGGAATTAACCCAGCGCTACATAAACAGTAAACACTGGCTTTGGTTCAGTGGCAACTAACAACAACCATCATCACTGGCACTCTATGTTTGCTTAAGCACCAGCCCTTCCCACACACACACACTGTCTCTCTCTCTCTCTCTCTCTCACACACACACAAAAGAGTGCTCCCATCTTGCTTTTTACACTCTTTTTAAAATAACCACTTGATAAGCATTTGCTCAGCCTAAAAAGCATATACACAAATTTGTAAAGTTATCAAAAGTACTTCTCTAAAACACTGGACAAGAATTAACCACATACAGCTAGCCTCTAAGTGGTCACACTCTCTGGAGAGACTCGGGTGCCCCTATCTACCATCCCACTGTACTTTGCGCTTGAGGCCCCAGCTCAGTCTCCCTTCTTTGGAGCTGAGTGGACACCTGTGGCTTCGCTGTAATCCCCTGGTAAGCCCTCCTGCACACAACCCATCACCACACCCATCCTGGTCCAGCGTTTCAATAGGCAGACACACCTGTGGGCCAGTCAGCCACTGATCCATGGGTGGAGCCTGACAGGAAGGGGACCTTGGCTTTTGAAGCACTGACAGGGATGCCCTGCTGAGTCTGACCTCTGACCTACAGGTGGGCGCAGCCATTGTCCCTACATGTCCCAACTTCTGTCTGTCCCACTGCAGGGACCCATGAAGGTATCCATTTCAGGTCGGTGCAAAGCAAAACAAACAGAAGGGCCAAGGGGCAGGGGTTTGTGTGGAGTGCTTTGCTGGACGGGAAAGCCGTTGTGGCAAGCCTGTGTGTAATCCCGCAGCATGCAGCCCCCACCAGCCAGTAAAAAAACCACCTTCCATGGGGTTATTTATCACCATGTGGCCAGGGTCACTTCTCTAAAACAAGAGGCTCCAAAAAGTAAAGGGCTGGTGGAGTGGGAAAGACAGAGGCACGTATCCCCTTTACTCTGCCGCAGACACACAAGGCTGGGAGACCTGCAACCAGGACCTCTGCAGAGCCCAGAAGCTGCAGATAAAATGATCTCACTGCTAGACCTCCTGTCGTTAGCAAAGAATAAGCCAAAGGCAACATTTCTGGCAACTGTCAGTATGCTACTAACAAATACTAAAGTGTTTGATTAGTAGAGGTCTCAGAGAAGTCTGTGATATTCGGTAGAATAGGTACAGGCATAGGTTTAGCTTCTAATTCTGGTTCAGCCTTTAAAAAGCATTTCAGAGTCAACTTGCAAAGATGTTGTTGTTGTTAAGTGCTGTTGAGTCGATTGCAAACCATAACGACCCTGTATAGGGTTTCCGAGGAGCAGCTGGTGAGCTTGAACCACCGACCTTGCAGTTCAAGCGACTTTGCAGTCTGATGCATTAACCCACAGTGTCACACCAGGACTCCTCCAAGAATGTGGTAAGGGTTAAACCTGTGTAAAATCTCCTGACCCCACCTCCAGCTTCTCACATCTACAACCCACCAGGCTCAGCTAACCAAATAAAAAGGTTACTTTTCAGTCAATGGGAGTGCTGGTGTGGCTCTGTGGGTTAATGCTTCAGACTGCAAAGCCGTTTGAACTGCAAGTTTAGCAGTTCAAGCTCACCAGCTGCTCCTTGGAAACCCTATACAGGGTTGCTATGGGTCGGAACCGACTCGACAGCACTACACAACAACAACATTCAGTCAATGCCAATTCATGGCAACTCTATGTGTGTCAGAGTAGAACGGTACTCCAGAGGTAGTTAAAGGCTCATTTTTCAGAAGTAGGTTACTAGGCCTTTCTTCTGAGGTGCCTCTGGGTGAATCTGAACTTCAAACCTTCCAGTTTGCAGCTTAGCATGTCAACAGTCAATCAAAGAAGTATTTCTGTGTGGCACTGTGGGTTAATGCGCGGGACTGCAAAGTCGCTTTGAACCGCAAGTTTGATGATTCAAGCTTACCAGCTGTGCCTCAGAAACCCTATACAGGGTTGCTATGGGTCGGAACTGACTCAACAGCACTTAACAACAACAAGAACAGCAAGCCTTTAAAAAGCATTTTTATTTTAAAATACCACTCATATTTAGAAAATGCTTAAGTCATCACTGCATCACTACACTTTTAATGTCGTCTTTTTCCTTTATGCTTAGTGGTCTTCGGGCTGCGAACCTTAAGGTTAGCAGTTCAAAACTACCAGCTGTTCCACGGGAGAAAGATGAGGATTTCTGCTCCTGTAAAGATTTACAGCCTCAGAAACCCTGTACAGGGTCACTATGAGTCAGAACCAACTCCACGGCACATAACCAGGACCAACCCATGGGCTATACATATAGAAAACTCTGCTTACCCCAAAATCGGAGTTCCGGTGTGGTGCTGCATGACAATGGACTAGACTGCTAGCTTGTTTTGAATCACAAGGTTGGTGGCTCAAACTCACCAATTGCTCCTCAGAAGCCCTATACAGGGTCGCTATGAGTTGGAATCTACTGGACGGCACTTAACACCAACAACCCCTCAAATCATGAAGATATTGTCCTAGATTACTAATTTACTAAAAAATAATATCATAATTCTGCATTGCCACCTTTGTCATAAATCAGCACCCAGGTATGCACGGTTTCTTCTGTGTTCTTGAATCTCTTCCATCGGTCTGTTTGCCTATTCTTATGCCAGTAACACTGTAGTTTAACTGTAGTTCTACAATAAATACAACTTGTGAGGTAAGGCAGGACTGTAGTTTATCTTTTTCTTCAAGACTTTCTTTTCTTTTCTCGCCCTTTACACTTCAGGAAAATTTTTGAAACACTTTGTAAATTCCACAAAAACCAACAAGTTGGGACTTTCATTGAGATTATACTGAAAGAAATTAATCAATTTGAGAACTGTTATCTATAAAATATTGAGTCTATCAGTCTATAAACATTTGATAGGACAAAACACTGCCCAGTCCTGGGCCAACTTCACAATCGTTCCTGGTGGTGGTGGTTATGTGCCATGGAGTCGATTCAGACTCAATGCAACCCTGCATAGGTTTTCGAGGCTACAAATCTTTATAGGAGCAGAAAGCCTCATCTTTCTCCTGCAGAACTTCTGGTAGTTTCGAACTGCTGACCTTGAGGTTACCAGCCCAATTTATAGCCACTATGCTACCAGAGCTCCTTTAAATCGTTGCTAGTATCTCTATACTTATTTAGAATTTCTTTATACATATTTTTTCAATAACATTTTAAAGTTAGTTTTTTTTCCATAGAGATTTCGCACATATTTTGTTAAATTTACTTCTAGGTGTTTGCTATTTCTTAGTATATTTTAAGTGCTATCTTTTCTTACATTTTTATTTTCTATTTGTTGCTGCTTTATAAAAACATGATTATCTTGTAGTTAAACTCTCTTCTGGTGTTGTTATTGTTAAGTGGCATTGAGTTGGTTCCAACTCATAATGGCATTGAGTTGGTTCCGACTCTAGGGTTTCCAAGGAACAGCTGGTGAGTTTGAACTGCCAACTTTGTGGCTCATACTGACCTTGAAGTTCAGTGCTTTATGCCTTGGTGTCACACCAGGACTCCCGTGTTGTTGTTGTTATTGTTGTTAAGTGCTGACGAGTCGGTTCCGGCTCATAGCAACCCTGTACATGGTTTCTGAGGAACAACTGGTGAATTTGAACCACCGACCCCACAGCACAACCTCTTAGGAATCAGTTCCAACCCACAGCGATCCTATGTGTAACAGAAAAAACACTGCCCATTCCTGGACCAGATGTTTCAGATCATTGTTGCTGCCACTGTGTCAGTCCATGTTGTTGGGCATCTTCCTCTTTTTTGTTGACCTTCCACTTTAACCAAGTATGACGTCCTTCTCCTGAGACTGATTCCTTGTAACAACAGATCCAAAGAATAAAAGATGAAGTCTCTCCATGCTCAATTCTAAGGAGCATTCTAACTGTACTTCTTCCAACACGTCTTTCTCTCCTGTTTTTTTTTAATGACTGTTCTTCTAGCAGTCCAAGGTACTTTCAATATTCTTCTCTGAACTAACTGTCTTTTAATTGTCCAAGATTCACATGCATATGAGGTGAATGAAAATACCATGATTTGGGTCAGGGGCACCTTAGTCTATCAACTGATATTTTTGCTCTTGAATACTTTAAAGAGGTCTCATGCAGCAGATTTGCCTAATGCAATACATTGTTTGATGTCTTGGCTGCTGTATGCAAGACGGTTGATTGTAGATCCAAGTAAAATGAAGTCTTTGACAACTTCTGTCTTTCCTCTGCTCATCATAATGTTATTTATTGGTCCAGTTGTAAGGATTTTTGTTTTCTTTACATTGAGGTACAACCCATACTGAAGGTTGCAGTCTTTGAGCTTCATAAGTAAGTATTTTAAGTCCTCTTTGCTTCCAGCAGGCAAAGTGTATCAGACGCATAGCACAGGTTGTTAATGACTCTTCCTCCATTCCTGATGCCATGTTCTTCTTCATATAACCCAGCTTCTCTGATTATTTGCTCAGTATACTGATTAAATAACTATGGCAAAACGATACAACCCTGACTCACACCTTTCCTGATTTCAAACCATTCAGTATCCCCTGGTTCTGTACAAACGACTGCCTCTTGGTCTATGTACAGGTTCCTCATGAGCACCACTTGCTTTAGCATCTCTGCTTTCAAGAGCAAGTTGCACTGTCTTCCCATAAGTGGCCTGAAATAATCTCACAAAATGGTTCACTACTCACTTGACCCAGAAAATCCCACAAAATCATGCAAATCCAGAGGTTCAAATCTCCGGGTCCATTTTAAGAATATCTGTAAGACTGCCCAGGCCATCAAGGGTATGCATATCCGGAAAGCCACCAAGTATCTTAAAGATGTCACTTTGCAGAAGCAATGTGTACCATTCCAACGTTACAATGGTGGTGTTGGTAGGTGTGCTCAGGCCAAACAGTGGGTTAGACACAGGGTTGGTAGCTCAAAAAGAGTGCTGAATTTTTGCTGCACATGCTTAAAAATGCAGACAGCAATGCTGAACTTAAGGGTTTAGATGTGGATTCTTTGGCTATTGAGCATATCTAGGTCAACAAATCTCCCAAGATGTGTCGCCAAACTTACAGAGCTCATGGTTGGATCAACCCCTACACGAGCTCCCCCTGCCATATTGAGATGATCCTTGCTGAAAAGAAACAAATTGTTCCTAAACCAGAAGAGGAGGTTGCACAGAAGAAAAAGATAACTCAGAAGAAACAAAAACTTATGGATCTGGAGTAAATTAAGCTTAAAATAAAATGCACATAAAAGTAAAAAAAAAAAAAATATGAATGTCGATACAATTGGGAATTATAATATGAAGCAGAGAAATTAAGCCAGAATTTGGCCTGATGAAGTAAAAAAAAAAAAAAAAAGCAAGTTGAAGAGTCTCTTCTGATATTCATTCTGGTATTTTCTTTCTCTCTTGTTTTTTTAATGACTGTTTGCTATCTTTGTGTATGATGTTCCTGATGTCATCCCACAACTTTTCTAGTCTTTAGCATTTAGCACAGATACATCAAATCTGTCCTTGATGTGTTCTCTAAATTTAGGTAGGATATACTCAAGGTCATATTTTCATTCTAATAGACTTGTTTCCATTTTTTTCAGCTTCTGCCTAAATTTTCGTATGAGCAATTGACAGTCTACTCCACAGTCAGACCCTGGCCTTGTTTTGGCTGAGGATATTGAGATCCTCCACCATCTCTTCCCCCTGATGTAGTCAATTTGATTCCTGTGTAGTCCATCTGACGAGGTCTTCATTATTAGTCACCTTTTATGTTGTTGAAAAAAAGTATTTGCAATGAAGAAGTCATTGGTCTCGCAAAATTCTATTATTCAACCTCCAACATAATTCCTATCACCAAGACCATATTTTCCAATTACTGATCCTTCCTCTTTGTTTCCAATTTTCCCATTCCAATCACCAGTATTATCAATTGATTAACTTCAGATTGAAGAAGTTGGTAGAATTTTTCCATTTCATCATCACTGACTTCAGTGGTTGGTGAGTAAATTTCAATAATAATGGTATTAACCCGGTCTTCCTTATAGGCATATGTATATTGTCCTATCACTGACAGCATTATACTTCAAGATAGATCTTGAAATGCTTTTTAATGATGAATACAGTGCCATTTCTCTTCAATTTGTCATTCCCATCATAGTAAACCATATGATTCTCTGATTCAAAATCAATACCAATCCATTTCAGCTCTGTACTGCCTAGGATATCCATCTTTACATGTTCCATTTCATTTTTGACAACTTCCAATTTTCCTAGATTCATACTTCAAACATTCCATGTTCTGAATATTAATGGATGTTTGTAGTTGTTTCTTTCCATTTTGAGTTGTATCATATCAGTAAATGAAAGTACTGAAAGCTATGCTCCATTCACATCATTAAGGTCAATTCTACTTTGAGGAGGCAGCTCTTCCCCAGTCATATTGTGAGTGTCTTCCAAACCGACAGGCTCATCTTACAGTTGACATGTTCTGTCTGCTGTTATTCATAAGGCTTTCAGTGACTAACCATTTAGAAGTGGTTTGCCTCTCCTTCCTCCTACTTTGTTTTATTCTGGTAACTCCACTGAAACCTGTCCACTGTGGATGACCCTGCTGATATTTAAAATACCAGTGACATAGCTTCCAGCATCACAGCAACACACAAGCCACCATAGTATGACAAACTAACAGGTGAGTTGTGGTAAATTCTCTTAGTAGTTCTAAGTGTAAGACTACTAATATTTTATCTGTAGATTCTTTCAGCTATCCTACATATATAATTTTATCATCTTTACTATGGAGAGTTTTATGTATTCCTTTCAAATCAACACATATTTTATTTATTTTCTTACTCCACTGTTCTGGCTAGGACTTCTAGGAAAATATTGAATATAAGTGGGTAATGTGGAAAATCTTGCCTTTTTTTACCTAGGTGCATTATAGATTTTGTGTAGATGACCCTTGTCAGATTGAGGACATTCTGTTCCAGTCGTACTTTGGTGATAATTTTTAAGTCATAAGTGGGTATTAAATTTTATCAAATGCTTTTGTATATATATTGAGATGATTGTATGCTTTTTCTTTTTTCTGTTAACTTGGTGAAATAAGTGAAATAACATTGACTAGTTTTCAAATTTTAAAATAATCTTGCAGTCTTGAAATAAACCAAACTCCAATAAGATAGTTTATGTTTACCATATATTACTAGGTTCAGATTGCTAATGTTGTTGTTGTTACGTGCTGTAGAGTCCATTCTGACCCACAGTGACCCTGTGTAGAGTTTCCAAGGAGCAGCTGGTGAGCTTGAACCACTGACCTTGCAGTTCAAACAACTTTGCAGTCTGACACATTAATCCACAGAGACACACCAAGACTGGGTTTCATTTTTTTAAATGAATGTTTATGAGTGGGATCTGCTTCTATTTTCACTTTATTCTTTCTCTCCCCACCCCTTTGTCAGGTATAGTCTATGCTAGCCACATTAAACAAGTTGAGAAGTTCCCTCTTCTGTTTTCTGGTACAGTTTGTTTAATATTAATGTTTAGTGGGACATTCCCACAAGCAGACCAGCCTGGAACAG